>NC_052131.2:38818727-38957269 GCF_016086655.4 Lepeophtheirus salmonis
TGAATAATGCTTAAATTTCTACACTCATAGCGCCTTTGCCTTGTTTGTATTGCATTGAGGAATGACCTCTGAGAAACGGCATTTTCGGGATGACTCCCAATGAATTCAAAGATCTCATCTAGTATCTCTGCTTCTGTTGATTTTTTGTTTTCAAACTTGCTAGTGACGTGATTCTTTTTGAGAAGAGGAATTTGTAGAATAGAATCATCAAGGGACCTTTCTCTTTCAAGGAACTTCTTCTTTTTCGTAATGGAATCTGGCCAAGATATCAAACTTTGAGTCATGAGGTTGGATGAGGATTCAGGTTCTTCTATATTAATTGATATTTTGAGTAATAGCTCGATTTTTTCCATTATGCCATTAACCACAGTCCTGGTTCTTGAAAAGGGATCCTCATCAGAGCCATAAATCATTTCTCTCTCCATTGCTCGAAGTAAATCATTCACAGCTCTTTCTCTCTTATTGTCGTTCACTTCAATCCCTTTCAGAAATCCTAAAAGAGTGAGCTCTTTCCATCGAGTTTCATTCAGATGATATTCTCTAAAAAATATATCCTCGTAGGAGACAGAACCATCTTTCAGACAGTCTATCTCCAATTCCCACTGATTCTCTAAATCGGCCAAAATTTGAAGTCTTCGAATAAGTGCATTGATCCGTCGATGTGTTTGTCCAAGCATATCTACTAAAGTCGAATATTCTAAAGTTTGATTCCTTTCATGAGTATTTAAATCCTCTACAACTTCGAATAATGACAAATGTTTCATAACAGAGGCTAAAATACCTTCCTCCAAGTCTTCGATTCCAAGGGCTTCTTTTACACTGAGTCTTAGAGGAGGTATCTTGATTCCAGTCAGGTCTCGCATTTTGGTAACTATACTCTTGGGCAGCCTGATTCGAGCAATATTCCGTGACTCTCTATTCCAGACACAGCGACCCAAAAGCTTTAATCCTAAGAGGGGTCTTGATTTTTCTTCATGATCACTTATTTCTGGACCTGCATAAAGAATGTTCATGTACGCGTAAAGCAAGGATGAAACAGATAGAGCTGTCTCTGTCATGTGTGGCAAACTCAGGTTGGTGGATTCTAATTGAGAAATATGTTTGGAGACAAGGATCTTAAAACCCCAAACTTTGTTTCTGCCCTTTGTTTCAAATTTAATAGTAATTGAAGTTGGCCAATCGATTCTGTACTCTGTATCTGGCCATGAATTTTTAGTAAACTCAACCAGTATTCTATTCCATCGCAGAATTGTAAATTTATCCTCTGGCTCTAGAGAACATCGAGTATCAAACTTGAGATAAATGACAGATGCATTTGGAATATTGATACTCTCTTCGTGTTTATAAATGTTTTTTATGGGATGCGGACTCTCAATGACTCGATAAGGTTCCCAAGAGTCCAATTCCGGAATTGTAGATAAGAATCCCATTTCTTTCCCAACAAATGTGCCTTCGTTCTTATTTTTCCATTGGGCTGATGCAATTTCACTAATTGATTTCCACAGTCTTATAATTTCCTCTGACGTCTCTTTAATTACTCCTAAAATTTGGAATTTAGGATGGGATAATGCAGAAATGATCGTCTGAAAAAATGTTCCAATGACTGTAGATTTGACGAGTTTATCAAAATCTTTGTACGTAAATATTTTTGAAGGAATCAAAAAGTCCCGTAAAAATTTCGTTTCAATGACTCGAATGATTTTATTACAGTGCAGAATGAAAGTTTTACAATCAAAGTCCTCTTCTCCGTTGAGAGTGAAAAACGCATAACGACTAATATAATTTGTTAGAAATAATAGAAGCGGGGAAGACCTGGGATGATGTAGCTCAACGTCCTTGGACTGGAAGACGTTATACGACTCCTGGATTAAGTCTAAAATTAAACTATCAACGAACTCTTCATTCCTTATTATTTTGAGTAATCTTTTCGAATCCATTGCTTTGAAGGAAGAGAGTGAGGTGTAGATCTTGTTTTTCAGCCTAGGATTCAAAGTCATAGAATTGAGTAAATGTGACAACTTGCCGTCGTCATCATCCTTCATTGTCGCTAAAAATGTATCAAAGGCGAAATCCAGTAGGAGATGATCTTCCTTTAAATGATTTATTATTGTATCCAAAGGGAAAGAAGAGAATTGAAACTTGGAAATGATTTTGAGGATACAAAAGGAGCCTTCTCTATCTTTTTCGTTGAATGAGTCTTGAAGAATATAAATCAATTCACTTTCTATGTTCGTATGAGAAGAAGAGTAATTTTTTTCGTTATTCGGAATTGATGAAAGAAGTGCTGCTTTGCGCAAAAGCTCTCTTCGTACATCGTCGACCAACATTGTATCACTTGCATCTTGAGCTTTTAGAGGAATATGTAATAAGTTTTTTATATATGCAAGAGATTTGAAATTTGAGCAAAGAAGACCAACCATTCCTCCAGAGTATACAATCCAGATCAAGTCATTAAAGGTATCATATGTTGCTGCTGCGGAGCACAAAGTAAGTTTCTTTTTAAATTGTTTATTGGATGAGATGGCTTCTGTGAAGTCGTTTTTACCATGGAATTCTCCATTTTGTACGGAGAAGGAATATGCAGTGTATCCTCCTCCTCCGGGTACTTTATTTCCAAAGACACTTCTGTGTGATGGGAGAGTATTATTATAAGTTAAGAAAGACACATAATTACCACAAGTGAGGACAGGAGATTGAAACAGGGTTTTAATATCCAAACCTGTTGAAGTACAGAGATTTTTTCTATCTGATGATCCTTGACTAGTCGTCGTTGACTTTTTAGACGACGTTAGTCTTCCCTCGTCCCTTCTACTCAAAATGATCCTTTCACGACTTGGTTTAATGCTCTCTTTATCAGACTGAATATCAAAAACATCCAGAGTAATTGATAGTTCATAATCAATCTTTTCGTTTTCTTCTACTTCTTGCTGTTCCTCATCCTCTTCTTGATGAGGTAAAGGAGAAGATCGGATCCAAAAGAATTGAGCACCCTCGGAGAGGAAGTGTAGTGTTTCTGAGCCCTCAAGGAGCAACTCTGAGTCCATTTTAAGATCTCCTTTTTCTTGCAATGTATTGCAGTCTAATATTTGAAACTTTTCATTTGCTGAATGAAATATAAGATGCCCTTGGGCAAAAGCTAGGAATCCTTTCTTCAATGCAGGATTTGTGGCATAGATGTGTCCCCTAATAGACCCATTTCGCCCATTGCCAATTTTAACTAAACCCACATTTCCTGAAAAAAGGTAGATATAGGATGGAGACACTGTGAGCCTTCTTCTTCGAAATTCGTCATCCTGATCATCATAAACATAGCTAAGGTCAAAGTAGTCTTTTATTCTCCATTGTTCTAATATTTGAGTAGGAATGGGAGGATAGACATCAGATCCATAGGGGGTGAGAGCCTTTAACATGGATCCAACAGGTAATTTACATTTCCGACCCTTGGATTCGAGTAGGAGGTAAATGGTTTTGACGAGTGTCTTGAGGGATCTTTTTGAACATGCAAGAGCAACAATTACTGATGCAACGTTTGAGCTAAAAGGAGAGCACCAACGAAATAAAAGCCCTTCCAAAGAATCTAATTGCTGAGCATCTTTACTTGAAGAAAGAGGCGGACATTCCCTGAGGAATTCAAAAAGGATAGAAGTTGTTTGCTCGACTAAGGACGGATCCGATTTGGCTTGAGATTCCAATAAAGGAATCAATAAGAGTAAGGGTAATTTAGCTGAAAAGGAAGAGTTCTCTGACTCGTGTTTGTCATCCTGCTTCTTTATTAGGCTGAGGGAGGATTCTTTATCCCTGAGCTCTCTCCTTACTTTCGAGTCAGCATTCCTCCAGAGAGACTCCAATACCCTTAATTTAAGCCTAGAAACTCTTTTGAATGAATTGGACTCATCCTCTTTCTGGGGAGCTCTTCCTTCATTCTCATATCCCACAATCGACCCTAAATCACTATTATTGAACACGTCATCCTGAGTCAAACACTCGATTAGCTCTTCATTGATCGCCATTTACATAATGTTTAGTTTAAGTATGCTTCTGGAAACTGTTATTTTTTTTTAAATTGATTAAAGACTGAAGAGACGTCGTTGAGGAGGATTAGAAAAAAGAGCACCTGCGTCCTCCTCCTTACTTTGTTAGTTGCTGATCGTGGAGAAAGCTCCTACTCTCGATCAGGCGTTCATTCTGTCTTGGCACAAGGCTAACAGTTTGTTTTTAGACGTAGATACATACCTATATTATAAACACACAATATCGGAAGTAAAAAACTATCCATTTACGTACATTTAATATGTAATATATATATTTAGGATGATTCAACTTAATTCCTTCTTTTTGAGTCACTCTCAATCTAATAATTTGGACTCAAATCAAAAAAATTCTTTGTCGTTTGGAGTTAGTAGGTCTTTGTCATATTTCATCCGGAAGTGCTCCATTAAAACACTTTATATTCCTACTATATTTTCATATAAGTAGCTAGGGTACATTGTTAATAAGTCCCCAAGTCTTGAGATCCACACTCGTTCTCTCTTTCTCCTCTTTGTTTTCAAGCATTGTGATTGACATTTACGATTTATTTGTTTCTTTCATAGTAACACTAAATATTTAGAATCTATTTTGTCAGTTAAAGGAATCGACATTTCTGTAGAAATGAAAAAAAAAAAAAGAAGAAAAAAACATTTTCCATAATGTACTTAAGGCATGACGCAATTTTATTTTTCTTCTTATCTTTTAGCAACTACTTCGCCTTTTTGCGGAATATGCCTCAAACGAAACTGAAAAACGTCGTCTTCAGGAGCTCTGTTCTAAACAGGGAGCCAATGAATATTTGAGCTTTATTCGGGAGCCAGGCGTGAGTCCTCTGGATATACTTCTCACATTCAGTTCCATTTCTATCCCCTTTGAAATTCTCCTTGAGCATTTGCCTCGACTGACTCCTCGAGCATACTCCATAGCATCTAGTTATCTATCCTCGAAAACATGCTTTGACATTGTATTTACTGTAGTGGATATTCCTGTTGGAAAGGGTCGAGTTTTTAGTCGCAAGGGTCTGTGTACAGGTTGGTTCGAGGACCATGTTCTTCCGAATAAAAGTCCAGGATCATTACTCTATATTAGCTCTCGTCCAAATAATAAATTTCATTTGAAGAATGATACATGCCCCATCATCATGGTAGGACCAGGAACGGGAGTGGCCCCTTTCAGAGGCTTTCTTCAACATCTAAATTTATCAAAGGACAAAAGAAAGTCGATACTTTTGTTTGGATGTCGAAATCGGAATCTGGACTATATCTACAGAGAGGAATTGGAGGGATTTGGGGAACAGGGCACTCTTACTCATTTGTGGACGTCTTTTTCAAGAGAGTCCTCCGAGGATAATGTCAAATATGTACAAGACAACATTCGTTTACATCAGAAAGAGATACTTTCCCTCCTATTTCAGGAGGATGGTGTATTCTATGTCTGTGGAGATGCTCGAAATATGGCCAAGGATGTTAATGAGGTATTAACGTCCTGTATTGCTCAAAGCTTAGGTAATATTAAGGGTTATCATTACGAGTACATTAGCATATGTTGATTAATATTAATTAATTCGTCTGTATCTCTCTCTTTTTAGATATATCTGAGATGGAGGCAAAGAAAAAAAGTGATGGATTTAATGGTGGACAAAAAATATTTAGTGGACGTTTGGTAAAGTATATATATGCATATTGCGTATAGATATACAATATATACAGACTATCGTATGTACCCTTTTGAAAGCCTTGATATAATAATATAATATATTTTTATTACTCATATTCGAAATTTGACACATACATCTTTTTATGATTAAAACAAAACAAAACAAAAACAATTCTTTTCAAATTACAAAACATTTAGCTTGTCTCGAGTAGTTCAACTCGAGTCCCGTGACCTCAAATACAATGCATTTTTTTTTCTAAAAAATAGTCAAAATGATAAAAGATCACAGGTAGTCTCCAAGAATAAGGATATATTAATAGTATCGAATCATAATTATTCAATTAATGGATATTATCAAATTAACACACACACAGAACTTGATAAAGGACTTGAAGGTACATAGTTTGCATCTTCTTCGCAGTAATCTCCTAAAAAAAAAAGAAAGTCATATTGGCTGGGATATGGATTACTTTTTAATAACTTGAGTAAGCAACAAGCCCCTAGGCCAATAGTATTGTACATATGTGGTGCGTCAACATAAAAAATAATCTTGAACAGAAATCAAGAAAAGGAGAAAATCACAATTTTTTTATGCTTACATCATATATATATACAGTCCAATATTTCATAAACAAGCCCTGTATTCAAAATTGCGGAATGACTTAGAATTTTAGCTAAATTTTATAAGCTTTATTTGATTTGAAGGAATTATATGGGCCCGTGGTGGGCTTTCAAATAAAATGTAATGTTTTGGCTACTGCAAGTTCTCCAAAGGGTCAATAAGAATAATTTGTTGATAGAAATAATTCGTCGTTGAAGAATAAAAATGTAATTCAGACTCCATTTTTACAAAAAAAAAAAAATCCAG
Source organism: Lepeophtheirus salmonis (assembly GCF_016086655.4). Classification (NCBI taxonomy): domain Eukaryota; kingdom Metazoa; phylum Arthropoda; class Copepoda; order Siphonostomatoida; family Caligidae; genus Lepeophtheirus; species Lepeophtheirus salmonis. The sequence goes on from NC_052131.2 coordinate 38,825,281, forward strand.
CTTTTTTTTGTGTTGACGGGCCACATATTGTATTTGAGTTGTATATTCCGAGAAAGGTTATTTACCTAATTACCTTCTAATTCCTTCATCGCAGAGACCAATTGCTCTTCCGAGTTAGCAGAGAATATACTATTTATAACATTAACAGAGATTCTTGGCCGCTCCATGGATTCTGCCTTTTCCAACATCTTTTTTAATATTATCCTGAAAACAACTTGTTCATTAATATCGTATTTATATCATAATGGGTATTGCATATTGTAAAATGTAGGTATTTAATCAAGGCCTGGGAAAATTTTCCGGTCAATTAAAATGAGCTGCGCTTATTTTCTTGCTCATATAGGAATATTTGAATTTCACATCTCTTTATGATTGTAATTAAATTCCTAAAATATATATGTATAATTTATTCAAAAAAATTAATAAGGTACACGAATAAATATTTTAAGATCTATAATTATATTTAAAATAAATAAAAAAATCCATGAAATGATTAATCCAATGTTTTTCCTTGACAAAAGTATTTTTTTTTTTCTTCAAAGTTTTCATCCTATAAACTCTGACATCTATCCTGAAATAATTGACCACCTTTAAAAAATACTATCTTAACAATAGCTGAGGACAGCAGTGTATAAATCAGAAGTTACATTTGTACTTGATTAGATCTAACGGCAATTCTTCAAATTACTTTTAATAACAATTATTTAATTCACATTATTATATGTAAATTGGATAATATTAAATGCTAATGGTAGTAATTCCCCAACAGTATGTCTTGAGGTAAGTTCAAGTTTGCCGTACGATTTGTGACAACCATACATTATTTGCACTAGCTTATAATAATCCAAATAATTGATTTACAAAAAATAGGTGTGTCAAGAAACTTTTATTTTCTTTTTGTCTGGACTGATTCTCAAAAAGTTTGAGAATCCTACTCAAAATATTTGAGCGGTGCTTACATACTTTGAATATAACTTATATTTAATAAATAATTTAAAAAAAATAAACTAGGAAATATAGAATATAACTTTAATTTTACTGTTTCCTTAATATAATTTTTCTGATTAATTATCGCATAATACTTATGAACTTATGAATAATTCTGTATATTTATTTTTTACAAAATAATATTCAGCTTGGGGCCACTTGTCAAGAGCGGGGGCCTAGGATAAATGGCCCTTCCCTACTAAAATTTACCTTATTAAATTTTGTTTATGAGGTATTTAAACAATATCTTCTCTTATGTCAAACAGCTCAAGTATCAAGTGCTTCAATTATAATTTTGGGATGTTAAGATACAACTCATTAAATGTACAGCTTGAGTATAAGTCACATGATTCGATTCCACAAGTCTGGTATGTACCTTCTATAAGAAGGATTAGATAATTCCAAAAAAATTTGAGGATCTCCTCAAAATATAGAGAATAGAGAGCAATAAATACGAATATAATTTTATTTTCGACAAATAGGGTGGAGCTTATTTACTAAATGTTCGAAATATGATATTTTTAAGGTCCTTGAAGTCTATAGATACAATTACGTAGTATTGATCCATTTTTGAAAATATTTAGAGGCAGTTCAATGGCCTTAAAGTTTTGCAATATTGCACTTTCTATGACACAAAATGTGTTTTTACTTTGATATCATCCATTTGGCACACATTACGGCTTTTTGTTTCAAATAACAAACTTACAGAAACAAAATTTTATAGATGTATATCATAATTCTGTATCTTCGTTTCCAAAAGAACGTTAACTGTAGTTACATTTTAAGACCTTAAGGACTTCATATTTCGAACATTTAACAAATAAGCTTCACCTTAATGTACATTGTGCATGCCCTTTGAAAGCTAGATGTAATATTTGAAGTTCAACCCTTTACATATTCCTGTATTCTCAGTTAGATTTGTAGCTATTTTCTTCAATTTGTCTCCATAGATAACCAATTTAAAATTTGTTACATTATTTTTTACATTTCAATTACATAAATATATATATATATCTTTGTAGAGGTAAGAAGTAAATCTAAAACATTGTTCAAGTCCTCCAGAGTATCATCTGCCCGAATAGTTACATTGTTTAGATACATTTTAAATTTTGGAAATAGATTAAAGATGTAAGCTTTCTGAGATCCTTTAGAATCTGAATGCATCACTTATCTTCGATTGAGAGAAAGTAAGACAAACGTATCTAATTTCTAGATAGAGGCGAGCTACTTTGCTCTTTTCACCCAATTTCCGATATAATTGAGGAATTTTTCTATATCCGAAGGTATTTTAATTTTATAATTTCAAAGAAATCTTTATGTTTTCTCCTATCAACGTAATTTCTTCTCTTTTTTTTTCTTATTTAACCCTTGTTTTTTTTAGTTCTTCTTGTTCTTCCACGCTCCTATTATCTGAGGGATCTCTCCTCTAGGTTTTATACAAATTAGTATATTGCTTGAGGATCCAAGTGGGAATTTATCAATAAGGTCGTAAAATTTTGCCTTAAATTTAGAATAGAACCTCTCATAGAAAGTTCAATGTTCACCAGCTCTCATTTCCTTCTGCGGAAAGGTTATGGAGTTGGGCATCATCAAGTTTTTCAGCCCCAATTTATGAGAGCATGTTTAATTGTACCTTCAAGCTCAGCCGAAGATGTCTCCCTTTTGTTTTGAAATCCGGAAGCTAGCTTTGGTAGTATTATTTTTAGAATCTTGATCATTTTTCAACTGTACATTTCTGGTAAATTTAAAAAAAATATTGCAGATGTCGTCATCATCGTATTTCAAAAGATACAGATATGAAAGCTGGTCTATGAAAATTTAATAGATTTTCAGCTTTAGAGTGTAATAAATCTTCGTAAAGTTTTGGAAATACAGGTATCATGATTAAATATTATGTTGGCAGTTACATAAATGGTTCTACCAATTGAAGTCCTTTCAAATTTTGTTAAATGTTCATATTTCTTCCGAAATATGAACATCTTCTAATTTATGAAAAGGGATTTTGCATGTCAAGGTTAGTCTATTCAATCAATTCATTCTTTAGACTCACTGACTTGTTTTGTTTTGGGGTAGTAAGTAAACCAAACTCATTTGATCTATTCCAAGATTTATGGTCGAAATAATATTTTAGCAGTCTTGTGATGTTATCAAAAGCCTGTTCAATCATAGTTTTGGAAGATGTGATAGCATTAACAAGAAAACTAGCGTTTATCTTATGATATTTTCTATTTTAAACCAGGATTTAGTTATTACACGATTTAAAAAAAAAGAACAAATAGGATTAGCAATATAGTTAAGAATTCCATTTTTTGTACAAGACTATCAAACTCAATGTTATGTGGAGTTTGTTTCGTACATTGTGATATTGTAAAGCATGATGTTGTATTTTAAACGCTAAGTAAGCTTATATAGCTGATTAATTTTGTACCAGAATGTTTGAGGGGTATATATAATGTACATGGTGGGTGAACGAACTTATTTCGATTTTTGATCATCATATTGTTGTTTGTTGATATAATTTCCATATTTTGAAGATCTCCTTTAATTAGTTTTACAAAATTAATACACGCTCTATAGGCTAAATATATATATATATTTTTAAAGAGGACATTTGGTCCATCAATGTCGGGTTTAGAAGCATGTCCCGAGTTGGTGGGTAAACAATGAACATGTACATACAAATGTTAAATAAAATAAATAAAAAATACCAACTCCCACTAGTAAAAATTTGAAACTGTTGGAGAGGAGGCTAATTTTGCTTTATTATTAAATCTTTATTTCTAAATTTACTCTCGTTTTAATTCGACATGCTCATTTTTTTCTCATAAAATAGAGCACAATTTACATATAAATAAGTACCGGAACAGGATTTGAAAAGGTCATCCTAACCCACTTACTCTGAAAAGTTGAAATAAATCATAAACTTACATTCTTCTGCTGAAGTCGTTTTTGAGTCTTTTTCATAAGGAGCAGCTCAACAATGATTGACTGTTTCTGTGGGTCCATGGAGGAACGTCCCATGTTATTCACATTGAATGTAGTGGTTTTAGAGAAAACAGAGCGATCAGATTGAATGAGGTCCTTTGTGGAGAGTCCTTTACTATGATCCAAAGCGGACTTTCGAATATGTTGCTTCCCCATTATCCTCACAGACACAGACTCTCTATTTAAATAATTAATCAATTGGGCTGTAGCTGTAGGGAAATTGAAGTTCTTTGTATAATTAAAGTCAGGATTGGACTTAAAGGATATCATTGATGTTTGATTGTAACTCTCATCCAGGTACATTTTGTATAAACAATGTACGTCCTAAATATAATTATATGTATTATAATTTACAAGAAACTTTTTTGTATGAAAAACAAGAAAGAAATCCATGAATTTATGTATATAAAGTATCTACCTTGTACTTGTTTGGTAGTCCTCTACAATTGATGATCTTGAATAGAAAATTGATTTCCTTGCCAATAAGCTCTTCTGGGCTATCAACGAATTTATCGTCATCCTCACTATATTCCTTACCGTTGGAATCACAGGGCGCTACTTCAATCTATGGAAATATTTATATATATTATAGACAATTAAACCTTGTTTTATATTTTAAATCTTATGGGGTGCTTACATTCATTATGCCAATTTTATTGCCTTTTAAATCCGTTATCTCTAGCTGCTCTTTCATTTCAACCTTTAATGTAAAATCATTAATATAGGGTTCTTAAAAAATCAAGCAACAATTTGATAATACCATGTACGCAACGGGCTGAAGAAAAACATGAGTTGTTCCAATGTGAACTTCTTGATTCAAATCCTCTTGAAATGGATCTTTCTCCTTGAAAAAAGAAAGTAAAAATTGACACAAAAACCTGGTGGATATTTCATCTCAGGCTTCTGCTCACCTCTGGAAGATCCCAATCGTCTTCCTCTTCTTCATAATTGTTGTACATTTCTTTCATCAAATAGAGTCGATTCAAGAATTTCTCTTTGGGCCATATAAACTCTGTTCCATTCTCTAGATTCTTCATTTTTACACATACCTAGGAAATTATACATTGAGAGGTCATGAAAAAAAAGTTCCAGATTGAGCTATTCAATTGGAAAAATCAAACAAGATCAAGGTTAAACAAACAAACAAATCACACTTTTTAAACTGAAATTAAATACTACATATTGTCAGTAGTTATACAATCATGCATTTTCGTAGGTAAAAAAATGATAAATTACTGACCTCTGGCTGCGAGGATTGCATATCCGCAAATCCCTATTATTGGGTTAGTTTTTGTTTATACAAATTATTTAAATTTTTCAATAGTGTTATGAGTTATAATTATACCTCAGCCTTGGATGAATGCCTTTTCCCAATCATATTAGGAGAGATTAGAATAATTTCGAATTTAACTCTCTTGTCGAGTTCCTCAGATATAGAATTTGCTTCTTCAACTGCAGGCATTACTTCAATCAAATCATCTTGTAGCATGGCTACATCAGTTGAAGCAGAATGATCCACATTTATACCGGCTTTTGATGCTATTTCTTCTTGTGCAAATTCATAGGTGATTGGAGGATATTTCTTTGACTCAATTCCGCTCTCTTGAGGATTTTGATAAACCCAAATATGTGTAGAACCAAATACAAGTCTATCATTGTGTTCTAAGTCTGTATCACCCGTGATTGATGTACCGTTGACTAAAATTCGACAATCCTTTTCGAATGGTTTGATGCTAACCTTATTTTTACGTTCATTTCGTGAAATAACTGCATGCTGATTGTGAATTCTAAAAAAATAGCCAATGAATACAACATTACAATTACATAGCAGATGGACAACTCACCCGGGACCAACCATGCAAACGTCAGACTCATTTCCTTTTCTATTTCCTATCTCCGTGATCGGTTTTTGAATAATATGTATTATTCTTCCACTTAATTGTGGATCAAAGTTAAGATTGTAAAGATGAGTCTTTGATTTCTTATCCTCCATGATTTGAGCTCTTAATGCATCTGCTGGTGAGATGGTGCTTCTCAGTTTCTCTTCATAAGATAGCCTCATTTCTTCCAATTCTTTGTTATTATCTCGCATATTGGCCATCATCTCCTCCTGCCATTCTCCTTTAAGTTTTTCGATTTCATCTTTTGATAGATTTTCGATAGAAACGTCATTTCTTAACTCTTGAATGTCAGTTAAATCCACTTTACCATTTGCAAGTTGAGCTCTCAACTTTTCATTCTGCTGCTTTAGCTCTCTTATGAGAGTCTCTGTTGGATCTTCATTCACAGAAGCAGTTGTACGAATTTGTTTAGCACGATCGGCTTTAAAAAAAATGAATCAATAAAATGACATAATGGTCAAATGGTAAATTACCATAGCGCAATGTAGAAAGACTCTCATCGTAATTGATATCAGCGGGACTGATGGCAGCAATCTGAAAATATGAAATGAACATAGGTAAGGAAAACTTAATATCAAAAATTTTAGCTCAATACCATGATCGTTTTGCTGTTTCCTCCCAAAGCATTTTGAAGTAATTTCGTGAGTGGAGAATCTCGGAAAGGAACGATTACATGTTTTCCCTCAGTCGTTTCAGCCAAAGCATGAATCACATTTCCAAGACAGGATAAACTTTGATTAATAGCGGCTCCTTCTTTCAGTCTATCCCCAGTTGCTCCTGTTGCATCGACTCTCTCACTACGAATAGTTTGCATATAAATATATTTTATAACCTAACTCAAATTAATTTCGATTACCTTCCAGCCAAATCGACCAAATTAATTAATGCTCCTTTAGCCATTTCTTTGCCACCCTTGTTCTTCTTTTTCTGAATGAAATGTATGCCTACAATGGTGTGGGCCCTTGAAGAAGTGGCATTCATGTTGGTACTTGCAACTGTTCTGTTGATTGTTCCTTCTTCCATTTTATTCGCTATATGTTCATAGTTAGCCACCATTACTTCTGTGAGACCTTCAGCTTAAGAAAGAAAACGGAAATATGGGGTTTAATGGACCTTTAAAGGTACTTTTTTCTACCATAAAATCCTTTTTTTGGATGTTGTCGAATTTTGAGTCCATTCTTTTTTTGTTGACTCTGAGGCTGAAGTAAATCCCTTGTAACCTCATTGTAGATTTCCAACATGGAGAACTTGACTTCAAATTTGGAACCAGAGCCTTCCATCTTTTTGATTCCCTCAAACAATTTTGCACAAAAGATGGGTACAATCCCCTTATTCGCCCCATAACCAATTATAGACCAGGATTTTCCAGAGCCTGTTTGTCCATAGGCAAATAATGAAGTGTTGTATCCCTCCCAGGCATTCTCTAATATTCCTTCCCCCAATTCCGAAAATACTTTATTCTAGAAGACATGATTTTCAAAAATGTATTAATGTTTATATGTGCATATCCGACTTTTCAAAGGATTTAAGGTATGTAAATTTAACATTTTTGTCATTCTTAAATGAATATTTTCACACGTCCATAGTATACATGATATGAAAAGGAAAGACTAATGAGTTAATTGTAAGCCAGCATTATGTTAATATCCTTATCTACATAATAGAATTTCATTCAACATGAATGACACTTAATGTTGATCAAATACATATATATATATTTAATTAAAAATCCCATGAATAATAAATAATTATTTTCCCCTCTTAATGAATCATTATAATGTTGAATCACATATAGTAGGTACATACTTGATCGCTGAACTTCCCTCCGTTTGGATCCTGTAGATCTGGTAAGCAGTACTCATCTTGATCAGTTTTAAATCCATCAAAGGACCAGTAAGAGTGATCAAACGTGAAGGTTCTTTTATCATTTGCATCTTCTGGATTCAGAATTGTGGTGGAAGGACCGTTCATGGAAACGATACACTTCGATTTGCGAGATATCTCTCGCTTATTGTGCAATGGAGTTAAGGGAACTTCATTTTTTTAATAGAGGTACATAAACATATATATTAAAACAATCAGGGTACGTTTCAATTCACCGTGACTGTGAGTGAGCTTGAGGCATAGACAAAATACTAACAAATGTGACTCGATTTTTCTTAGGGGGGAGTGACTATCTCATAATTTTGAATAATTTGGAGGAGGCTTTTTAAGTATATCTCATATTTTTTATTTCTTTTTTTTGACAGTATTAACTTTATTATTCTAATGTGTTTTGAGGTAGAGAAAAAATTTAAATTTATTTTAAATATTAAACATAATTTCATTTCTTGACAAATATATTACAATTTGCAAACAACCACGATGTCTTACCCAAAATATTAGAAGTTTGACAAGAAATTTTTTGTCTAGGGAAAATAAAGATCTACTCCCCTTCCCGTAGTCACGACTCACGAGCCAATTCCTTTTATTCACAATGTTCAAGATACCGCTCTTAACGTTAAAGAGCGGGGCATAGGGCAAGCCCCCCTGCCAACAAAAACTGGCAATAGAGTGGGTCGAAAATCAGAATTTTAGAAAAAGATCCCAAGAACATGCCAAATTTGAGGGTGATTGAAATTATTTTGGAGTTTCCCTAATTCAGTTGAAACTTTATCCATACATATTTTGTGGGTTTATTGAATATTTTTTCCATAATTACTGGTCATGGTCAGAAATTTGATTCCAGGAGAAACTTGACTGGTATTTTTATAATATAATTAAATAATAATCAAATTCTCAAGTTATGTTCTTATTATTTTAAAAAAATGTTTCACAAATCTAATTTTTTATTTTCTGTTAAATATTATGTGATTTTCATCTTAATGTATTAAGAGTGAACCAATAATATTCCAATTTTTTCAAACATAATAACAATTAATTAATCATCATCAGTAAATAGTTACTCCTTATAAAAATTATAAGATTGATCTTGTCTTTACAATAAAGTAAATTGAGTTTATCATTTTCACAAAAAAAATCAAGTATATGAAGAAAAAAAAAAGGACATTTTAAAAGGGTAAAGGTATTTGGGCACCTCTGAAACCCACCTACTCGAGCTCATATTTTACACAAATTATTTTTATTTAAATTATATTTATATTAATACACAATTTTTTCCTATTCTGATTTGAAGAGAATCGCTTTGTACTCCGGAATGTAAGTCGAACAAGTCACAAAATATTATATAAAGATAAAATATTATGCTTGTGAAGTACATTTCCACTTTTAATATCAGCAAAAGTTAAACATGATGCATCTTAAACGATTTAGTTTTGATGATAAAGATCATCTTTCAAGGATTATCTCCTTGTATTGGAGAAAAAACTCTCGGAAACCCTTTGAATCTAGACTAAAGTACTTATATAACAATATTAATAAAAACCAAAATATGGACCGTATCAATGCGAGGAAGAATATTATGGCTTCAAAATCAAAACAAGAAATAATTATGTATTAATATATTCTTCAACCAATTGATACTAATATATTAATAAATAATTATGATTAATCCTTTGTTAGAGCTGTTATAGGTCACCAAAAATCCCGCTTACAATGAAATATTATTATTTATATATGAAAGTCCACATCACATTATTCTAATGGGTTTAATATCAGACTTATAATCTAATGTTATTCTCGTGATCATTTGAACTAACTACTTACACTCATCAAATAAATACTTGTATATGCACTCATAATATATAGAAAAATAGGAACTCAATACTTCCTTACACAAGTATTGAATACTATGTGGGATAGGATATGAATGGTCTAACTCGAACAGCAACTTTGACATTTTGCTCCGTGGTCATCCCTTCTTCCACTTTGTACTTCTTCTTTATGAGTGTAGCACGTTTTCCTAGATAGATTCAAGTATGAATAGTTTACTTCTTGATGTTGAATTAAAACAAACAATGTTTCATGTTTTTTTAAGTTTCGAAGGCAACGGACTCTTTTCTTTTGATTGTTACACGTAACCATGGTGATATGGAGGAGTGTATTTATTATTCTACATTATTATGTACATATTATTTATGAATAGCCTAATCCTAATCCAGTTACAAATAACATGAATAAAGGGATCTTTAGACAACGTGTATTATGATCACGATAATGTCTTTAAGTAATAAGTTCTTAAAGCATCAAGCTTTAAAGATGAAACTTAATATTATTTAAACAAAAAAACTATACTAATACTAATGCTGACATTTTCTTACAAAAAAAAAGTATTACTAGAATGATTTCGATAAATATCGATAGCATGTAGTCTTGCTCTATTAAATATATATATATATCGTATATATTTTGTATAAAACAAAATCAGAGATTTTATTAAAACTTCTTCATGTAAGCGTATTTATAACCATAAAATAATTACCTAGCGATGATCATATTACATTATAGTAATTATACATTGTAAAAAAGAGCTTTGTCTTTAGTGGTACGAATGAATATAAGAGAATCAATTAAATATTTTAAAAATAAAATAATACGAAGGAGCTAAATGAGAGTTCCCCAAAAATATGAATACACAGCAGGCATTAATGCCCAAATAAATAACATAAAGTGTATGTTTGAAACGAAAATGAATATTAGTGTAATTAATTAATCTTAAAAATAACTAAGGAACGCTTTCTTGGCATTCCTTATTCAGAGTCTTAATTTGATCCTTGAAATTTGTTCTTCTTCCGATGTCCCCTTGTACATAGATCAAGAAATGACTGATTGATTTAGTTTCCTTCTCTACGCAACCATGCACTATAAGTTCCATCTTCGTAGAGTGAATTCGCATATTTTCTTAGGTATGATATATAATCAAATTGTGCTTTACACATAGCACCCTCCACAATAGATCCAGGGAACCACCCCTTTATGTTGGAGTCCAATAGCCATTGGAATTCGCAAGAATCGGGATCACCTGGAATAGGATGCATAAACCATCCACCAACTCCGTTTTCACCCCTTTATGCAAAGAAAAATAAAAACTCATGATACAAAATGGACTTGAAATCATCACCAACACCCATAAAAAGAGACTGAATGATTTACCTCACTTTATCTTTTTGAGGAGGCATCTCTGGATATTGAATAGACACCCCGGAAGTGACAAATACATCATCCACTAATCCCCAATGACGAAGAGTGACAAAATCTCGAACAGATACAAGACCGCCCGCAGCTTCCGCACAAACTTGATAACTAATATCCGTATGAGCATCTATGGTCTATCAAAAGTAAATCTCTTAAATAAAAGCCTCTCTTTGTTTCATTTCAATATATATCATATATACCTGAAGGGAACGGCATTCTTTGAGGGTTGGATTCCAAGAAGGGACCTTTTCAATTCGATAATACAACTCTTCCAGTAATAGTTTGGGAGGAAGTGGAACATGGCCCTAAAAGAATAACAGATCAGGAATTTATACATAACATAAAAAATAGATAAAATGTTACAGTTAGTTTAAATATTTTTCGACCCCCGTGAGATTTGTAATGAACCGTATCATCATTGAGCTTCTTCTCCAATTTCCAATCCATTGAATTGAGTATATTCCATGCTTTTTGCAAAGTATCTTTACCTAGTTCTACATATTGATGTTCCTGAAACGTAACAAATTAAAGAGAAAATTAATGACCGGGGTTAACATTTAAAATAAATAAATATGATATTAATAATACAGTTAGTATTGGAGGAGCAAATTCTTCTTCAACATCAATAGCTAATAAATGTTTAATGAAATTCATGATTAATAAATAATAAAAATAATTTATTGTTTTAAAGCGCTGAGTTCCATAAACTCGTAAGTATATTTATAAACTATCTTTCTTAAAGCAACAAAATCAACAAAACTGAATGATAGTAATCACATGCGACTAAATGACAGGTAGGGCCGCTACAGACATGTATCAAGATATTATTATTATTTTTTTTTATTACAAGATATTCCTTAAATGGGGAAATATTGGTTTATATAAGAAAAAAAAAAAAAAAAAAGAACAGAAGAACAGACAAGAAAAACAATGACTTAACAACAATTACATACCTCTAATGTTACGGGTCTTTTCTTTTTCAATTTTTTAGGAATAAAAACTCCTGAATTGGACTCAATTTCGTCTTCTGAGTCATTAGGAGATCCAAGAGGTGAATAGAAACTATAGCATGAGGGTTGATACTGATTATCTACATATCTTTGAACTCTATCATTAGAGAGAAGTGGAGTTCTCTCATCAGATGGATAGATAACAAATGGTTTAGATAGGTTCTCACTTGGAATGACCTTTATATCCAAGTACCAATGTTCACCCCATGTTAAAAAAAATGATATTAGAACCAGGGCTATGTTGAACATGATGGAGTGAACAACTTGCCACTGAAATGGAAGAAACAAATTATTATAGAAAACCATCTCATAATGATGAGTTGAGCTGAAATAATAATACCTGAAATAAAATGACCTTTGCTATGAGAAAAGCACTGGATCCCGCAGTTGTCAACTATAAAGATTTGAACGTATGATTAGTAATGAATTGTACGGACACACAAAATATCAATGATTACCGAGATAGGAAAGCGAATCTTGATAGAACAAATGCCATAAAAGAAGACCCCCATAGCTAAACGAGCAGCAGAGAGGATGATGGTATCAAACATGGAAGTCTTGACGTTATAATGCCTAATAGACGTCATTATCTTGGTAATTAAATCATCTCCCGTGACAATGAGCGTGAAGATCCAAAAAAGCCCCGTAAAAATGATGTCAAAGAGGAGTAGGAGAATGAAGAGTCTTCGACAGGGACTCGCACCTTGAGCATTTTGACTCAAGAGAAGAGGATTAGTAACATTGTTGAGACTAGTGATGGAATTGGACTGTGTGGGTTGAGAGCCATTGAGAATGGCCTCAGTGGCGGAGCGGAGAGCTTCTAGACGCTCTCGATCCTCCTCGGTCAGGGAGTTGGATGCAGGCATTTCTCCAAGTATGGCATGAATCCTCCTCCTCAATCAAACAAGATCCTTGTCCTCATTCCAAGGTCAACTAAGAAGTCAATTGACAATCACTAATAGTAATTAGTAAATTACAATGTCAATATGAGGCACACAATAGTCAATAGGAATATCTACTTATGTCTAATACTATGAATGGAGTTGAGTGCCCTGGAAAAGAGACATGATCCTTCAGGTTGGACTGCAGAGCCTGATCCAATCTACTCCTCAAGTTTTATTTATTTGTGTTGAGTATTCTTAGGTGATGACTGATGAGTAAGTAGAGTCGCTGTCCGTTGATGACGCAGCTCTCATTCACACAACAACAAATAAAAAAAGGAACAAAGGAAAGAAAACTGAATAGGAGTTGAGAAAAGACAAATTCTCTAACTACAAAATATTGAAATAAGTAAACCCCATAAACTAATAGGCTTTTCATTCCTCCGGGTTGGTTCTACGGAATAGGCTCTTAATCCATCCTTATATTATTTAATATTCGGTCTATCTATAACTATTAGTTAATAGTCCACTTTTCCTTTTAAAATAAAAAAAAACATAGACTATCATCACCACAAATTAATTTCCTATTTATCATTTACTCACTAAAAACACTCCTTGTTCAATGATATTCGACAATCAACAGACATATGTTGACTGTTAGAAATAAATATTTACATGTCACGTTACTTTATCGAATGCACGACAAAAAAGAAGCGACTTAAAGACCAAAGAGCAAGGCAAAAATGGTGTAAGCTTTTCTAAAAGATTACTTTCTGAGTAAACGAATTTAGACTCTAAAATATATTATCTTTCTTGAATAGACTGTTATCAATAAATAATAATCAATATACATAACTAAGTTATGGAAATTGTATGTCCTTTAAAAAAAAGAAAAAATAAGTGAAAATATATTCTCTCTTATCAAAAGCGTGACATAGAAATGAAGTAATAAACGAACAGTTTTAATTTCACACTTGAACAGTAATTATTAAAAAAGACGGCGGAATAATTTATTAACAAATAGGAATCTCAAAACCTCGGTCGAAATGTCAGTCCATTTTTTTTAATATGATATAGCCTATAACTATAGGTTACAGCGTTATAGCCTACAACACTCTATTTACTATAGTTATACTCTATAGAATGTTCTCATGTGATATCAGCATTGTTGATGTTAGATATTTTGGTGGCCTTAACAACCAAGTTTTGTATGAAAAAAAAACCCTTATCATCAAGCAAAGAAAATATAAAATAGTAACCTACTGCCATGTATTTGGATCTCAAAATTATAGGGCTGACAAATAAAAAGACTTATATGTTTAGTATCTATCAAATATATACATATATCTCTAATGTCTAGTTTTTATGAAATAGCATTTTTTCTTCCCTGCTAAAACCCATATTTATTACTGTTATTAAATTTAAGGCTATAGATAACTATAATCACCAACTAAATTTTCAATTACAGTAGGTTTTACCTTCAGGGGTATTTTCTTAATCACGTTTTTTGAATATTATTTCGATTCAATGGCATATTTTGAAATGAAATATATATTGTATATCTCATAGTATATATATATTGTTTAAGGTAATAACAATTGATAAAAAACATTGTAACATTCAAAGGATAAATTATCCTTGAATAACGTTTCTACAAAATTTGTCTAATCACACAAAAGACCAGTAAAATGAAGGATTTAATATAGAAGCTAATTTTTTTTCTTCAATTGTTTTATATAATAGCTAGAACTAAAGAATAAACCTTGTATTACAACTTAATACAAGTTACTTTCGAAAAAAGTTCGATTTTAATTGTATTTTTCAATTAAACTTTTAATTTTCTAATAGAATATTGAATAAATATGCAATGTAAGGTCAATTGATTTTTGTCTCGAAATTAAATATACCTAATTAATAATAGACTAATTGTAATAAGTAATTAATATTTTTGAGGCAAGAAGATGAATCCCAATTTAAATATGTTTCATATCCAATGATTAGTATTTATTGATTTGATGTAAGTTATCTAACTGACTTATTCACATTAAATTTCTGAACTTTTCCTGCTTCTAAAATATTTATATTCAAAACGTGATTTTTATTAATAAAAAAATATTAAAGACCAAACTTACTCCAATAGAAAATTTTAAAGATTATTTTCGTGTTTTATGTCTTAAATAACAATAATAAAACTGGGTTTTAGCCCGCAGGCGTTGCAAGACCTGAATTTTGTTGTATATAGTTACTAGTGGTAGTAACCACCATTGCTCTGGGTAATTTGGTTTTGGTCAATAGCTATACATTCTTATATTAATATAGAAGATAATTCCCCGAAATATGTTACGTTTTACTCTCTGTAATGTAGTTATTCAATATTTTATTTTTTATCGCCTCCAAAATGGAAGAATAATTACAGCAGCTTTAAAAAAAAAAAAAAAAACAATATTCAGGTTGCCAAAACTAGAAAAACTTGCATACTTAATAATGCTTAGGGACAATTTTTACCAAGTATGAAACGATTTTTCAATGATTATTGGGAATTGTTCGCAGCTTAACAGTAAATAATTTTAACTTAACCAATCAACGATCGGTACACTGATTAGGAGGAAAAAATCCAAAACATCGATAGCTGCCTTTAAAATACCAAGCTTGGAGATTGAACAGAAAAGTAAATGCTTTCCGTTCTTAAAAAAGCGAATGACCTATTTAAAAAAATGAGCGGCGTTTATTTTGTCGTCCATTTTTATTGTTTCTAATTAATATTTTTCCAAATATTTTTTTTTCTTAATTGTGAATATAATTATTATTATGCCTAAAATAAAATAAAAATATATCGAAAAATTATGATATAATTTTGTGTGTACAGTCATCTATTATTATGTAAATTGATAACTTTTTATAAAATGTCTCACAACAAACCCTTCTCCAAATGAAATAGGTATTTTAGGTTAGATTAAAGGACTCAAGGGACTTACAAAATAAATACAACAAAAACAAAAATATAAGGTCTTCATCTACAGCTATTGTACCGACTGATTTATGACTGATATATAAGCTGTGTTGATAAGAAACTTGCAACGCAGTGTGGTTGCCGTTAGCTGACAACTTTTTTATGACGTCACAACGGAGCCAAGTTCAGTGTTACAGACTTATTTTCAGAGTTAACTCATATTATTCCAAGAAATATGTCTTCTTCTAGAGGTACAAGTCATATTTGTGTTCTTGCAACATGTACAAATCCATCATATGTTCACTATTTTTGTATCTTAAAGTAAGGTTTAAGGCTCCAGGGACTTTGGGTTTCTAAGTGTAAGAGGTCGGACAAAGTCAATATAAAAAATGCACGGGTTTGTGAATGACACTTTTCTCCTGAGTATTTTGAAAGAAATCTCCAAGCGGAATTTTTTAAAATTGGAATTCAATAAAAAATTGAAAAAGGGTGCATTCCCATCGTGCAATATTCCAGGAAATACATTCATTCCTGCTGAAATAAAATATGACAGAGATCCACCTAGGAAAAAGAAAAGAAAGAAAGGTTTTATTGAAATAAATATTAAAATCAAGACTGTCTTGTGAATATTTTCTCTCGAATTCGTACCCTCACAGGAAGTCATGAGTACTCGTCTCCGGTTAAGGCCCTTAGAAGATTAAAAGTTATCATGTTTTGATAAAATCATAAATTAGTCCAGAGAAACCCAGCAGTTGAGGAAGAAGTTAATGAAAATGATCAAACAGCTTTGAGAGATAATGTCCAAATTTTAACAAAGTCTTTGACTTCTCTGTGCGTACAATTAATCAGCATAATGAATCACATAGAGAAATATTAGCTGGAATTGAATGTTGGGCAGTTTCGGAACATTCTTAAAATTTAGAGACTTTTGGCATTCACAAAGACGTCAATAGAAATGAAATGCTCCAGCAAAAATGTTTCAAAGCTTTCAGAATTCAAAGTGATTGCTCAGACCAATGTTTGGCAACATTGCCGGATTTTTAGCAAGAAGATTCAAATCTTTATATCCACATCTTGGACAGAAAACAAGTGAAACAGAACCTTACATTCAACTATCTAGTTATTGGACTATGATTGTTTCTCGGGGAGGCCTTACCATTCCTTCGGTGGAATTATCGAAATTTTGCCAACAATTACAATATAAATTCCAAGAATTTCACAGTATTCATGAGGACGCCACTGACATTATAGCAAAAGTTTTTAAAAGGCTGTCTGATCCTCTTGTTGAACTGTATCCTAGTTGACCCAAGGAAAAAAATTGTTTGTAAAATTGATTGTCTCTTTTGTGAAAAAAACTAGCATAAGAATAAAAGTAAAGTACATAAATCACAAACTTAAATTCAAAAATGCAAATGTGAAATAGAGAAGATTGAAATAAATTTTCCAATTTACGAATTAGTAATTATAAATATATTTAGTTCATGAATAATACAAAAAAAGGATTTTAATGAGTGAAGGATTGTGTTTGAATATTATTGATTTAGTATATTTACTTGAAAAAATATGTTCTGACCCATTTTTCATTAAAACAACTTTTAATTTTTTTTTTTTAAATAATTTTAATACCGTAATCGTCAGAGGGGAAAAATTTACCCTAATAATATTGTATAATGTTTAATACATAAATGTATTAAACATTATGTATTAATACAATTTGTTTTTATCGAATTTCCCCCCTAAATTGGCTCCTCTGTGACGTCATCAAAATAGCCAGTACAATTGTAAACAAAAGCTAAAAAATATCCTATCAACTTTACACATTAAATATAGTCACCTTGTTGAGATATACTTATACTTGTTATTCTCTCATGATTCATGATTTAAAATAGTTGTTAATATTTGGTTTTATTATCTTTATTAAAGAATTTAATTAAAAAAATTTTAAATAAAATATAACGTTAAAAAAGAATCGAATTTACTCTTTAAATATTAAATACTTAAGTTAATTTTACACCATAAACTTAAATAATATTATTAGGCAATAAATAATTGTAGGCAATAATCAAGACATGTGTTCCACAATTTTCTGTAGACTTGCACTTTAACTAGCCCGAACATTGTTCCTCCTTTCTTTGTTTGTCATTTTCGAGAAAGTTTAGTGTGCATTTTAACACGAACTTGGCAATATTTTCGAATAACTTTTGTTCAGACAACACAGTATCTTCTTGTAGCTGAGGAGTTAGTTCTTGAAGAAAAGATGAATTATCCGCTTCGTCTGATTTATTTCTTCCTTCTTTTACATCATATTGATAAATTAAAGATCTCTTTTCCTTCATGAACTGACTTAAAACAAATTTTCTACGATTATTTTGAGCCTCTAATGATGTTGGTGTACCGAATAAGGTTTAATAAATTTTCTATGGCATCTTGAGTAAATCTTCATGTTAAAATTAACTAAAATCAATCTTCAAGGAGCTCCTTGTGCAACTGAAGGATGGAAGCTGTCGAAAAAAGGATACCAGTTTGCCATGGCTTTCAACAACCTTTTTTGCCTACATGACATTGACGAATGACTTCGATCACATTTTTTCAAGTCTGAATAGTTTCATTATGTTTGTCAAGATTTTGATACTTAATTCCATCATCGGCGATCGAGAAGGCATGAGTTCAAGCCAGGAACGAATCAGATCAATAAATTTTGCCACTAATAAGATTGACCAATCAGACTCCTGGATTGTCGAATATCTCAGGCTCGTACTTGTTGCATTAAAAAAATTATTGCATCAGCAACATTCATTTTGGGAAAGTGGCTGGGGCTTATGACACATTCAGAAAGCTTTGAAAGAATTTCAATTCCTCAACTTTTTCTAACTCATCGAGTATTTGAGAATGTTTTACTGATACTTTATGGTTTGATAAATATATTTCTTCCGCAAAAAATGATGGCAAAATAATTTCAATATTGTTTAATGAAGATGTACGAAGATTTTTTAGAAAGTGAGGAATATAATAGGAAAATATTAATTTTCTTTCGGATTTACTGGATCAGGGACGAAGTTGACAAATTCATTTTTTGTTACAATACACTGCACTATACATTTCTATTTTTGAAAAATATATTGCAATGAATAAGTATTGGCTAATTATGATAAATAATAAAATCAAGCCCACAAAGTATTTCAAAAATGTCCTCAAAGCCCTTCAAAATAGACAATATGACAGCTGACGATTTCAAGTGAATCAGTAAAGAGAAGAGGTAAATGCTCTTCTTCTATTAATTGTCCACTCCATAACTGACATAGAAGATTGCGAGATGCAATAAAGGTAGTAAACTCGACTCTCTCTGCGGAGTAGACCTCATTAATTATAAGATTGCCATTACGCTCTCTGCTATTGAAGTGTTTGATCCTTGTTCCTAGATATTTAACTATAGAAGGTAGTCCAATCTCTACGGTAACTGCAGTAGACAGAGTTCTAAGATACTTGGGGCATGGAACTGTAAGGAAATTCGACTTGAAGATTTGATCATTGAGGGCCGTACTAACATTTTGCCACAGAAGACAAACAGAGAGAGAGAAGACAATGTGAAAATCTTCTTGTATTGGATTTTTTCAAGAGTAATGTCGTCTGTTCTATGATGAAAGACAATTTTGAAGTATGAATTGGCTCCAAGTCTGGGGATGTAAGTAGTTTTTTCACTAAGCCCATGATGATTTCATAATTATCTTCATTATTCAAGAACTCTTTTGATCCTAAATATGCAGCAATGTTGAATAGTTCAGTTACTGATTTGATGACATTAAAGCCTTTGTGTTAAGACAGTGGGAGACTGAACTATTGCTGGGCTTATGATCCCCTTGAAAAATTCGAAAGGTAAGGTCTTCTTGGATGTCGAAGTCCCTACCTTCAGTCGTTTCTAGCTTAAGGAGGGCCAATTTAGGGGATTTAATTAGTATAAATCCATACTGTAATGTTTCAAGTATTAACTTATCATAAAGCTCGTTAACGGTTAGCGCCTCTTCTTCCCCAAACATTTTGAGCTCCAAGGCTTTCTGACGCTCGTTTTCGAGCTGGAGTCGTAGGTCACTATTGTATGCTCGGTTAGGTCTATGAAGAGGGGGAGGAGAAGAGAGGTAGAGCGGAATGTTTGGGGATACTCAAGGTATATCATCCTTTTTCAATCTCCTGAAAAGTTAAGTAATTCAATTAAGTACATATGTCAATCTAGTCAAAGTTCTATATTTTCATTTTAAAGTAACTTATACTTTTACTGAAAGCTAGAACCTGTTTTTAAGCTTGTACCTATGAGACCCCTACCTTAGCTCCAGTCGCCGATTAAGTTGACGACCACTTCCCTGTTTTTGGTCTACGGAGTGATTAATAAGACTCAACTTGGACAAGATTGCAGGAAAACACGAAGGCTTGGTAACTTAGAGTAGTCTGGGAATCTTTAAAATAACATAAACTCGGGAAATATGGATTCGACTACAACACAGGATATTACATTCAAATAAAGGAGTGATCTGTTAACAGCGTTTTGATCAGCTAAGAATTGACGTCTATTAAGTATAGAAGAACATCATTATCTTCTACACTATCGTATTTTAACAGCAACTATAATATTTATGTTAATAAATAACACAATTTTGAGTTAAGAAGAGTGTGGAGCTGAAATGATCAAGCAAACAACTATCATGAAATGTTTATATACTTATTCATCATATATTTTAATAATAAAAATTAAATATTTTAAATATATCAACTATTTATTCATGAGTTTATTCGAAAAATTTCTTAATTCGTCTTTTGCCAGCTGGATCATTGTCTGATCGGTATTTCGTCAAGTAGCTCAATACGCTTATCTTGCAATTCAAGTATTTTTTTCCAACAAAATTGAAGGAGAATTACTCCCAAAAGAGTAAAAATACAATATTCTTAATTTCTTCTAAATCCAAAAAATTTAAGAAATCATCATCATCCCAAACAGAGCCATGCCATTAGGATTGACGTTTCTTTCTTAGTTATTTCATATCTATTGTTTGTTTTAACCACCTTCCCTTGCAGGAAGAAAATAAACACAAATCCTACTCCTTATATATTAGGCTAGAATTACTCTGATGTTGGTTTGAAATTCTACTCAGAGTATAACATGGACTTACTTATAATTCCAGAGAAAAACCTCTTTGTTATTCTCCGTCTTTCTTAACCACTTTGGATTATTTTATACTTAGATGTTCCCCTCCTAAGAGTAAAATATTTATGATAGCAGTTTAAAAAAATAATGTTCAGGCTGCAACTACAAAAAGTCACTCAATGACTTACACATATAACTCATCAAGCGTTACTCTCATTCGTTCAATCGTGATTACACTTAATACATAGATATTAACTCCTCAAGAATGAAAGGACAATGCTGAACAATATTGTTCAGGTTGCCAACAAGAAACTAGAACTAAAAAATGCTTAGGATTTACATATCTAAGTGTGAGTGATAGATATAATAAGTAACCTGTGAGACACACCGTTTCAAGAAGCAACAACGAGCGCGAATACTATTAGATAAACAGGGATGCAATATGCTATTGTGACTACATTGACGGTGTTACTTACATTCTGCCTGTTAAATATTAATTATATTAATATACTGTAAGTAGCATATACAGTATTACATAAAGAGCGTAAGAGAGAAATTTCTAGATGATAGAAAAATAAATCTACCTCGCGTGTTGTCAACGGGGATGTTGAAAATGAATATGGAACATGCTTTTCAAGCATTTCCTACATAAAACAAGAAGATCCAATCTTAAGATTTATATGCATTAATACATATGTATATAATATGATACATTTATGATTTCGCAAACAAATATAAGTTAATAATATTAATTCTTCACGTGTATATTTATCACAGTTATTCCATTAATCGAAAGAATCGTATCTTTTTTTTTTATACTATAATAAATACATAATGTAGTAGCAGGAACAATTGATCGAGATGGGATAAAATATTAAGATATAAATATATATAGATACATAGAATTTCACAATAATGTTGTACAAGAAACAAAAAATATCATTTTTACAAAATAATTTTAATAGCAACTAAGTAAACTAAAAATATAACTAAACTTGTTGAGTGTATTTGTTTAGGACATCGTAGAGTATGTCCCTGGAATCCTTTTCTAATCTATCTGGAAAGACGATATCAAATTGCACAACTAGATCTCCTTTTTTGGTATGATCTTTGATATCAGGAAGTCCGTAGCCACTACACCTCTGAGTATGTCCAGGTTTAATTGTGGTATTCAACAAATTAAGTCCTATTTTTTGTCCTGACAGAGTTGGAACTTGAATGACAGATCCACACAGTGCGTCTCGGAGTGATAATTTACATTTATAAATGATATCTTGACCGTCTCTTGTGAAAACGGGGTGAGGGGCATCTTTGATAATAAAAGTAATGTCTGCTGGGATCTTCCCTGGGTATTTGTCCCCTTCCCCTGCAAATGTGATTTTCGTTCCGGCTTTCCAGCCAGGTTTTACGTTGATTGTGACGACTTTGTTCTCCATGCGATAGGATCCGTCCTGTGAGACGACACGGCGAGATATTTTCATCTTTTTCTGTGTTCCAGAGGCAATGTCTTCGAGTGAAATAGGAATGGGTCTCTGGATCGTAGGCTCCTTTTTCGGAGGACGTCCATGACCTCCGAAAAGTCCAGAAATGTCGATATCCATATCTTCCACAGAGGCCCCATAGACGCCAGAGCCAATAATATTACTGAATGGATCGTGAGTTCCGAAGAATTGGGCGAAAATGTCACGAGGATCGACCCCTTGATATCCACTATTGGATTTTACTCCATCCTCTCCATACTGATCATAGATACGCCGTTTCTCGGGGTTGGAGAGGACTTCGTAGGCCTCTCCTATTTCCTTAAATCGCTCCTCTGCGCCTGGAGATTTGTTCTTGTCCGGATGGAACTTCATCGCCAATCGGCGATACGCTTTTTTTAACTCCTCATCACTTGAGCCGCGAGGGACTCCCAGTACTTGATAGTAGTCCTTACTTGTCATTATTCCAAATTTCTAAATTCAAATGATCCACTTAACTCAGTGACAGCTCCTAATATGACGTGTTGGAATCCGCTAGAGTCTCCTGGAAATTTCTAGAATAAAAATCTCCGCCATCCTTCACTATAGAAGAATTCCTTCATCGCTGCTGTTGCTCTTTACTACACAGTTTACTCTCTCTTTTTATACGAGTTTACACCAGCCCCAGTGCAAAATAAAGAGGGCTAGCACTCTCCTCTCTCTCTCCCGTCTTCTTTCATACAAATGCTAAGCTCAGAAGTGAGAACAAGCTTACACGTACGCACACACTTGGAATTTAGAGTTTTATCTTCCACTATGTTAGATTCTTTTCTTTCCTTTTAACAATTTTTTTAAAAATTGCTAGGTATAAATAATTAATTAATGGACAATGAGTTTTACTGGCTATTCCCATAATTTTTCGTAGTAAATTATTAATCATTCTGAAATACCTTATACAAATACAATAATACCATTTTTTTATATTGTTATTCAAGTGAATAAAAAAAAAAAAAAGAAAATTCATCTAGAGCACTCAATGACCTTGATGTTACAAGTATTATTTAACTCGCAAATACACTTGATGAAAAAGGACAGATGATAATGGATAACTGCTGTGACGTGGATTAGAATCAATATGATCTTAATGAGTAAGAATCGTGTCCTTTTTGAGGTTATGCCCAATGCCTTACAATCAAACGTACTGAAGGACTTGTCTTGTATGGATACTATCGGTAATTTTTCGTCTTTCAGACCTCAACTACTTGAACATAGGTTTTACACGATAATACATCATAATGTATGTCTTATCGTCACATAATACACTCACATGCACATACATTTACAAATATTTATCAAAGCTCCACGTAATCATTCTATGCACTCTATCCTTAGTCCAAAGGGCAAAATGTCAATTTTATTTACTACATCTATCAACACACTCTAGGCTTCAAACAGTATACCGTATTCTAGTACAGTCCTATATCTGGGGATTGGCTAACTCAGTCCATTAATAATTAGTTTCTAGGACCTAGATAGAATACATTTAGTAAATACAACTAAATATGAATACATATATATATATTAGTTTTGCATTTATAATGTAATTTGATAATGATAAAAATTATGGTACTTGCATATGTTTTATAACCATACTAGGAGCTGGGATAAGCATGACTCTGAGAATAACTTAAGCGAATCTTATAATTATTCAGAAGTCTAAATGAGTAGGGGATTTTTAAATTGATTTATAAATTTTAATTTAAGTTGTTGTATAATATAAAATGTACGACATATGTATGTCATGATTTGCGGTTACACCGTTCGGTGACACTTGAATAAACTTATTTTAGATATAAATAAAAGATAATTTTTATCACTCATTCAATAATTGAGGATCGAAACCGGAGTAATTCCTGCCTATTTCCATACTTGATAAGGAGTAACAACTTATGTTTATTTGCAGGATTGGACCCTTCACCCTTTTTCTGTTCCGTCGTTCATTTTCTGAAAATTTTCCCTTCGTCTTTCGTTCATTCACTTTTTCCCGTGCGTTTTTGAACTGTTAAAATAAACAAAAACAAATATGAAGGAATATAGATTTAAGGGAACGATCAAAACTAATGTTCCCACGATATGGTAACAAATCCAGCAGAGTGATAGCTTGTCAATATTAGTGTATTAGAGGGAGTACCTTGCATTGGTCGGAGTTATTAAGCGTCAATGAACTTTGCTTTATATATGATATAATATGTATGTATTTTTTCTTTTTAATGTGATATGCTGGACATAAGCTACAACCACTCGTTGTCAAATCTCATATAGAGTCACATTCATCATTTTTTTTTAAATTTATATTTGTGGGTCGTCAAAACAAAAATAGGTCGAATGAAATTTCTCAAAATTGATTGTGGATTACATTTATATTTATCGAATAATTATCGTCAATTTTAACCAACAAATTATTCTTAAATGTTTTTTTAAGAAATTGAGCTTTAGCAACACACGTTTGTCAAAATGTATCCTTCACAGTCAGAGGGACCGACAAGCTTATCTTAATTTCAATATAGATAGTATTTAAATTAAAGATAGAACCCTTGTTATAGGTTCTCTCCAAGGTTATACCATAAAGCGTTTCCGACTTATGTTTGACACCCAGCACACTTTTTAATAGTGACGTCAAAGAGAATAATATACTATTAGAAAAGTTGATAATTCTGTAGAGAAAAACAGGTACAAGGGAAGGGGGGGGGCGGAGAAAGATTGGTATGATTGTTTAAAACACTGATGTGATTATCATCTGCCTGCTTTATTATGATTTTTGAGGGCATAACGAAAGTATTTATTAGCAAAATGTTTAAGTCAATTATACGTAGTATAATTGACTTAGACGTTTTTTATCCGTTACAGTAGATTTGGAAACTTCATACTCCATGAAATTGTAATTCATTAAGAACCATATTCTCAGAATAATAACTAATGAAACGACAAAGTAGAGTATTTCGAAATATATTTGAAGTTTCAAGTTTAAAAACCAAGACTTTAATTAAATATAATCTACATAATAAAAAATATACCATCATGCATTTATGTTAAATATACAAAATTAAACAATTAGAATCATATAACTAATAAATACAGAATATTGAAATAATATTGATCCAAATAATATTTTCTTGTTCTGACATCGAAATTCAGTTAAATATGTCATAACTTTAAGTTGCTAAACACAAGCCAGACGTAGAGCTTAATCAAAAAGATCATCACCCTTTTTTTCCTAATGTGTAAGTTGTTATATACAATTGTGCACAGGATAGATATATCTCAACAGATGAGATCTTAATAATTATTAATAATAATGTAAATGTCAAAATCATAAAATTAGACAATAAATGTACTAATAAAAAATGTTAGAATTAAATCCATGGTAAAGATTTCGTGCAAAAGCTAATTATGTAGTTATATCCGGCGATATTACTCCTTATTAAGAGCTCAAAAAGATCCCCCCCCCCGTTATTTATGCTTGTATAACACCATACTATTATCATGAAGGATACGCACAATTGCTAATTTTAATGCTACACCCAATGTAACTACCCCCGTTATTGTGACCATTTAAGCAGTTGTTTTTGCCCTTTATGAGTTTTCTGAACATCATTTCTTGGGGATTATCGACTGTAACTAATCCTTAAGTGATAAAAAATTTATTGACTATGTAATATTGGAAAACCTAATGATCATACCCAAGTCTTTAAGTGAAGAAACTAATGTCAGACAAACTAGTTGCGAACCATCCAAAGCTACTACTCCCGTTGTTGTGACCATTTAAGCTCTTGTTTTTGCCATTTAATGAGTTGTGTATTATAATTCTTTTCTTAATAATTTTAGCTAAAGTAGAATCGTATTTTATGATTAGATAAAAAAAAAAGAATCCTTACTGTTAGATGGTACAAAATTCAGAGTTCCATTTCGTAATTTGGTGTGGATGACTCTAAACATGCTGAAAATTATCTTAACTTCACAATTTACAATGGGGGTATTTCTATAAATGACATAATTACCAACATCCTCGATTAATTAATGATGGTTCCTCGGGAAGGGAAGAATTTACCCTTGTATTTCTCCATAAATTTTTTGAACTTAGATGATTAGCAATGGATAAGGTTATATTACTTGCAATAAGCATCTTTGTGAGATCAAAGTTAAAGTCTGCCTTGATGTATTCATCGTTAACTTGATTATATAGATGAATATCCATACTCTTGATATGAGATGAGGATAATGTGTGGCGTGTAATTCTAGACAGCAGGGGACTAAAGGTACATTTATATCGACAAATCCGACAAGCCATCTGTTTCTCGTCCGCTAAGTATTTTCCAAATTCCTGGGCCTCCATTTTCAGAAATCCAGACAGAAGGCGACGTTATTTTAGGCCTTTTATTCAGTTCTCTATAGACTATCAGCATCTAATATTATATTAATATTGAATAATAAAGGCGGGAATGATAACGTTCTGGACAGAAGAAGATGTATATTATTTAATCAATGATGCCATAAGTATTTCTTCTCTTCTCCTTACACGCTTTTGTATTCTTACCAAAATTATCAACCTTAACTATTACTAATATTAATCAATAATCATATAATTTTTAGTTTTATATGCTGTTAATATACGGTTGTTATACGCTTTGACGTCGAAAAATTTATGTCTTGCCCAGCAATCGGTACAGTACATCCAATTGAAAATTCTAGGAAGCCCGATTAATTAATGGTCTAACTCTGTATTTCTATTAACCTTGGGGGTTCCCTAAAAGTATTTTTACGTTTTGGGCCCTCTGAAGATGAGGGTCCTGAAAATAATGAGTAAGACTTGATAGTTTAAATTTATATTATATGTATGCTGAAATGATTCTAATCTCTTGATAATAAGACACTTCTGTATATACCAATTATTATAATTACTAGATGGGAAACTTTGCTGTATTCTCAACTTTTCAACAAATTTGGGCTCCTTTTTTTTCAATCAGCTTTTATAAGCCATCACTGATGCCAAATCATTTTCAATTTAACAAAAGTTAATAAAATTCATTATATAAATTCTGTTTTTAATCTATTTTTACTATTAGGAAAAGCTGGAATTAATTTATTTTTAATTACTGAAACAATGAATAATCCAATTTATGATTATTATAATTATTGTTACAATTACATTGAAGAAGTGGTTAACTTTCTTGTATCTAGCAGTCTCTTATTCAAAAAGAAACAGAAAAAGGTACAAAATTAGTTGAGTTTGTATGTTAGCTCGCTAATCTAAATATATACCTAAGAGTGTATTTTGTTGTCAGCTGACGATGTTTGTTTCTTTTCTCCTAATCAGAGTTTTTTTAACGTTGATTGGTTGAATTAGAATAAGCTCCTTTTAAAGTGTGAACCATTTTCAATTATGATTTAACATTGTTGGGCAGGGATTGGCTTTTATCCACTGAATTTGAGGGGCTTTTTTTATTTATTTTAGGACGTAAGGTTTAGTGATATAAAAAAAGTAACAACGTGTGAGATAACAACGCAATGCAATCGTATATTTAGATGTCGCTCCAAAAGGAGCAGGACACCTATCATTGGACGTTTAGCCCCAAGTGAGAAGATAATAAAAGTTTACTTATAGCTAGAGTTTTGTAGTTAGTAATGCACAAAAGAAAGAGTGCAAGGAGAAGGTGAGAGCGAGACATATGGTCCACCTAAATAAAGACCCCTGTTAATGTCAGTTACCTGTTATGTGATTTCGGAGGGATAAATTGAATTACTGCTATTAAGTGGAGAGCCTTCCACACTTAAAATAGCATTAGTGGAGGGAAAATATTGTAAATATATTTAAATTCATATGTATGAATTTTTTTAATATATTTTTTATACAATTTACACCCAATATAGACAATAATACACACTTCAGAAGGATAAGTCATCACCAGAACGACCAATTTAACAACAAACAAAGAAAAGAAAGAGTGCATACATCAACCGTTTGCCCTTTCTAATTTTTGAAAGTAGTTTTTACATAAAAAAGTACTCAACTCTTCTTACACCGTACTTGGGTACTTCAAATTCGGGTCATATCTCTATTCTGTGCGCATATATTTTAAATGAGTTTGTAGATCCAACATTAACATCTAATTATGTTTTTCTTGACATTTTTGTGAGAGTACGAATAGTTGTGGGATCAACTGTAATTCCTCGTTCGGGAAGGGTTAACTTAAAATCCGGTAGACCTGAATAATATACCATGATTGCGTATATGACGTCTTATGAAACAAAAAAAATGAAAAAATGTCAGTTGATGAAATTATTTCAAAAAGTCCATATGAAGGTCTTTAAAAAAGTCAGTTTAAAAATAAAAATTATTTTTAAAAAATGTCAAGAACAAAAAAATACGTGATTCCAAGGGGAAGAATAAGTAAAATAACCCCATTGTTTATTAAGGACCCCTAAATAAGAAAATGAAAAGATGAAATAAAACATATCTCAATAAAAAAAAAATCTCTAACATAAGAAGATGTAATCGAGATGAAATTCAGAGCTAAACAATGAATCAAATTTGAAGAAGATAAAATTTGACCAACAAACTCTAGGTTCATAGTATGAGGGCTTGGACCCAAAATTAAACTAATATAAAAATGATTGGAATAAGAAATTGAAATAAACATTAGTTCTTAGAGTATGATCCAACAACGAGCGTGCGGAGCTAAAGTTCCGTCCCTCATGCTAAAAAAAGAGATGGGAAGAGTAGATATCACGGCAGTACCTTGCTAACACCAAAATATACTGTGTATTTAGCAGGCTTGAACCTGTTCCCCCTTTTTTGTTCATTTCCTGGAAAAGTCTTTGTTCGTCGTGCATTCATTTATTTTTTAATTGTGAAAATTATAATATGGAAGAATAAAGTTTTGTGGAAACGATAAAAACTAATGTTCCCACGAAATGATGAGAAATCCAATAAATTCAGAACTTGTCAATATAAATTTAATTGAGGGAGTACTCTGAATTGGTTGTGATTATTATCAAGCATAATAGAAATACAAGGTTATGCCATCATGTAATCGGTCTTGCCAGAATCTTCAACTTGATGTATCTTATCGACTTCTGGGCAAGACATACAGAGAATTACGTCATAGTGTATAACAACAGTACTCTAATAGTAACTGTCAAGGAATGCGATCCTGGTAACATTTATACTCAGCGATGAAAATTCAGTCCATTTTTTTAGCGGACCGTTTTTTTGGAATTGGTAATCTGTAGAATGAATTTTCTTTTAACAGTTGTCATTATTATTTGCTTGCAGAGTAGTGAACACCCTTTCCTAAATAGATTCAATTATGTTCAAAACCTGATTGAACATTCGTGTTTGCACATAAAAGACGGACTTTAATCCTGAGGATTTGTTGCAAAGTTATAAGTGTAAGCCCTTGAAGTACTACGAGTAAGTAGAATTGGGGATCGACATTGGAATAATTATAACAAATTTATATACTTTTCTCCTTCCTTGCTTGTATCGGCTGATTGTAGCTGATCTAATGAAACGTCAAGAGCATTATTCTTTCTCCCTTCCAAAATATTCTTTAAGTTGTCAGGGTTACCATATTGATTTTCGGGTTTTCTTTTTTTATCATGGCCATTCTAGACTGAATTTGCAACATTAGTTATACTCTTTGACGTCACTATTAAAAAGCGTGGTGGAAGTCAATCATCAGTCGGGAAAGCGATAACGTTGTATTTCTATTAACCTGGGTTATTATGAGTTGATAAACTTTGCTTTAAAAATGTAGATATGTACGAGTACTCCCTTTTTTTAAATTTTAATATGATTTGTTGGACTTCATCTACACACGCTTGTTGTCAAACCTCATATAAAGTCAGATTAATAATTTTTCAATTTTATATATTTGAATGTGGCCTGTCAAGACAAAAGCAAGCAAATATTAATTTTCACAAAATTGAGGAGGGTTTACATTTATATTCATCGGCAAATAATCTTCCATTTCCATAAACAAATTATTCTTATTAACTCTTTGAGTGTACCGCAAATTGAACGAAAAGTAACCTAAATTGATTGTCATAATAGAATAATGAGAAATTGATAGATTTTATTTTATAAGGCTTTCTCATTTTAAAGAGCAGATCAATCTTTAGAAAGAAGAGTAGAAAGGAAGTGGCGCATACATAATTTTTTCTTCTTCTATATTTAGTAATCTAGGAACCTTTAGGAAAGTAAGGAATCACTCTCTCCACAGGAAATCCTGCGACAATGAGCAATCAGTTACATTCTAGGCAGTAATTCCACAAATTATGACTCTTAAATGTTGTCATTGTGTAGGACAAAAATGATTCTACTTAGTAATAATATGTCATAAATTATCCCTTCTTTGTTCGCAAAATATGTATTTTAAGTGGGTGGGGATGTAAATAGTTACTTATTATATTGTAGCTAAGAGTCGTCCTCTCCTTCATTCATTGTAATGTTATTGTCAAACTCGAAAATTGTTAAGTATCTCTCATTATAGTAATTCCCCCAAAAAAAAAAGACAAGAACTGCAGTACAGGGAATGTTTGACGTAAATAAATTGATAAGGCATGAGGCCAGGACAAAAATTCGGATAAATAAAGTAGGTACTATACTACTATATAGCTAAGACAGAGTATATAAACTAAACTCCAAGTCTTATGATGACCAATTTGATTAATATTATCTATAAATACGTATTTAAATAAGCTGTAAAATATGAAAAGACTGTAAGGAATTCTATAAATCTATCTATTGTAATAATTTTAATAAATACTTTTATATCAAATGAGCTTAATCTTGGAAAGAGTATAGAATAATATATATGTATTATTTAGGTATTATATTAATGGTAACTTTAATAATTGTACTTTTATTTCTATATTTATTTTATCACCATGGATTTTTTAGAAATTAAAGGATGAATTTCTAAATGAAAAGGCAGACACGAACGGATATTTTATACACTGTATATCGGAACATTTTTTGGACGCGCAACCTTTTACTAATACAAATTGATTCTCGACCATTGATTGAACATGTTTATTGATTAGCTTCCTATTAAGTAAAAATGTTGCAATAACGATGGAATAAATATATTACAATCTTTATATAATTTAAATTTAGTAGGGTAAATAAAACTGAGAATATTTGTTTATGTTATGTTCAGATATACATTTATCTTGAATGACTGCCAAAAAAATGTTGTATTTTAGTTTTAGGGCTGCTAAATTTTTATTTTCACGCATAATATTTGAAATATCCTTTATATATCCTGCAATATTTAGTACATTATGCACAATTTTTTGAAATGTTACATAATATATATAAGTACATATTATATTTTAATTTATGAGAAATGGAAAATCAGATGTTTTGAAAACTGTGTCATAAATTTGATTATTTTTCATGAAATAGGTCTATTTTTGCAATAGCTAATAGGGATCTATCTCAGGATCTCGTTTCCCCGAAATCTTATCGGGGTTTTTTCGCCTACGGGAAATTCTTCATTTAATTATTTCAATATATTATATTCATATAATTATGTATCATTCAATACATTAAAGGTTAAAAATATTAAAAAATCACTCAGTTTAATGCTTCTACAATTTATTTGTTTAAGAAAAATGTTTTGAATAATCACAGGTTGCTTTTTTAAATAAACAAAGATTTATTTTATTCATAGAGATAGAATAAATAAAGTGATGTATTTTGATGTTTGATTAAGAAAAGATAGTTGACCAAAACAATCGTATTTCTGGCTATAAGCTTTAATAATTTTATAGCTCGTGTATAGCCAATGTAAAAAATATTGGTTTTTTAGAAAAATAATTAGGTCTTTTAGTCCATGATTATGTCTTCGATTCATCTTTTGAATCAAACCATATAAATTATATAATTTGGGAAAACGTGAAAGTGAGTGGATTCAAGGAAACAAAGTTCGTAGTATACTCACGAATCTTATTCAATTTAAGAATAAATAATATCATCATTAATTTTTGAATTGAATTTTAGTCAGAATAATCTCCCAAATCCGTCATTAATATTTTGAAACACTAGATAAAATTATATTTAAATTAAAAAAAAAGGAATATGATATTAATATACTTCCTAAAATAATCTGTTTAAAATCAAAAGCGTCTGCAGAGGGGGGCTGGAATGCTATTGGGACGCCTCCAAAGCTACAAAAAAAAAGGTAATTCATGACTTCTCCCATCAATTTTGGTGTGACCGATATTAATAAGATCAAAGTATGAAGCCTAAGTTGAAGTGTATCAAGCTCGGAAGAGAAAAATTGAGACCCATTGTACATGCCTACACTGGACATGCCCCTTTTCTAACCCACCTAAGCAAGTAAAAGGACATAAGCTCAACCTTCAATGCCTATATAGAAGAATGGCAAAGTGCAGACCTTCTCATCAATAGATATCGTGTCCTATCTTACGATATACGTCAAGCCATGAATGAGGAAAAAAAAGACATTCGTATTTTAAAATTTATGAAATGTAAAAAAAGAAAAATATATTATTGAACAAAATTTTAACTGAATCTTTGAAATTTAAAAAATTCCCCCTTATTCATTAATGTTTTGATAAGCTATTTCTTTTTTTTACGTTGTATAATTTAAAGCATCTAACTTTACATATTATGAAAAAAGGTATAACATATGATTTCGATTTTTATATTAATTTCTATCAATCAAGGGCCTATGTTTAAAATTTATGTCATTTCCTACTCAGTCATTGATACTTATTTTGATAAAATGATTAATTCAATTTATATAGTAATTAATAAATATTCTCTAAATAATAATTAACAGTTGGCAAAAAAGAAAAATACAGAAGACTAGTTACCATATAATTTTTTTTAAATTTTAAATTTCCCATTTGCCAGTGAGGTTGAGGGTA
The DNA here is from genome assembly GCF_016086655.4 of Lepeophtheirus salmonis. Lineage (NCBI taxonomy): Eukaryota > Metazoa > Arthropoda > Copepoda > Siphonostomatoida > Caligidae > Lepeophtheirus > Lepeophtheirus salmonis. The sequence goes on from NC_052131.2 coordinate 38,858,678, forward strand.
AATAAAAAAACCAGTCGTGTATGGAACTTTACTATCCTTTTTACAATCCTTTTCGTTCTTATTTCTTTTCTTCTTCTTTGTAGCGTATTACTTAGTGATAGGACGATTAATCACAATGGGAGAATCGAGTGTTTTTTCTCCAATCAAAATCGGCATAGGGAAAATAATTTTTAATTTGCGATTCTGATTCTTATTGATTACAGCAGGTATTTATATATTTATTATTGGTCTAGGTTAAAAAAAAAAAAAAAAAAAAAAAATAGGACCCTCCAAAATTAAGAAATTTTTGTTTTTTACAAGAAAATGTAATATTTGAAATCAATTAAATTTTTTCCCAAAAATTAAACTTCTATGATTAATTAAGTATTTTTAAAAAAATTTTTGTAGTACAATTTAATTTTAGAACTTTTTTTCCAAGAATTTTTATACTAGAATTTAATTTTTGGTATTTCTTTTTTTTTTTTAACAAATCGAGTTTTTTTTTTTTTAAAGTACAGTTGTGGATTTTTTGTAATTAGTGCTAGATTTTGAAGAAAATTTAAACATAAAATTGAATTTTTTTCAAAAAATTTAATATTTGCAATTTAATTTTTCAAAAAAAAAAATCAATTTTTGCATTTTGCTCAAAAAAGGTCCGAAAATCAAGACACCCCTCCCCCTAAAATATAATACTGGGACGCCCGCCCATGATAGCAAAATTGTATTTTTTGCTGATTATTTAAAATATTAAAGAATCGTAATCGACATCGGTAATTTTACTAGAATTGCATCGGAATCGGCATGGGGATTTTTTTTTTGAATCGTGCCATCACTATTAATACCCCATACTTAATAATATAGGTACTTATATTAAAAAAAAAGTTTCCGTGTAGATGACTAATTTTTAGCTTAAAATCTTAAAACTGCGCGACTACATGATCTAAAGGCGGGTATAAATATCATATATACGTATACGCGGGTAGACAATATATTTATAAAAACTTTTCATATTAGGATCTTTAAACCACAACAACTCTCCCTATCAAAATGAATCATTTTTGTCTTTTAAAATGCGCCTTAGGTGTAGGAGGGAAAATGCCATGATAAATTAAATTTGGAGAAACACAAAAATTCCTAATTTGTCATTTTCTTTTCCTCCAAACAAAAACCATTTTAAATCACAAAACTTCTTAATTGTAATAGGGAGAGTTGTTGATGTTTGAAGATTATAATTAGTGCTCCTAAGTGTAAATCAATAAGAAAACTGTATGTTGGGAAATTTGATAGACGACATATTATCTGCTGACATAGATCATTTAAAAAAATATATAGTACTCCTTGCTTGCTAATACGTTTGATTTTTTTAAAACAATTAATAAGAGCACAAATTTCTCGCATGTTACCAGCATGCACTTTTAAAAAAAATGTATGGTCACGAGTATTTGGATAATTTTCACATCCATAACTTTAATATATAACATATATTTTTGAAATAAATTGAGTGCACACGCAACACCCATGATAGATGAGGTAACCCACCTTCAGAAATAATAACGTGCAATGATTGTGGGTAGCTTAAGTTCAGTGCGTCACATTTATACGCTGGATGCTAAAGTGTTGATAGTAAAAAGGTTTTATATATCATAATACAGGACAGAAGTGCTAAAAATATTGTTTAAAAAGAAGTATTTTTAGAACATAAATTATCAAATAATTATAATTGTTAGAAACATGCTTAAATTTAGACTTGGGCATATTTATTTATAGATATAAAAAGTGAAGTTTGTTCCATATGGGCTCAAGATTTGAAATTTAATATATATTTCCGAAGAAGTATGGATTGTGACATTTCAGATGTCCATATTTTTATAGAAAAAGTTACATGAATTTTTATGATGCACGATTTAGAAATTTAGACCAAAGAACGGGTAATAGGGAAGGAGAATTAGATTCATTCTATATTTCACAGTTATACAACCCCAGTTCTACCTAAAATTAGCTCGTTCATCAATTACTATTATTTTTATTTTTTTTGTGTGGTTCAAATTGGTTTACGGAATAAAAAAGCCGTACCAACGGGCTATAATTACCAACCTGTGTACTATTATTGATAATAAAAAAAAAGAGAATATATGATGGGTACGACTAGCTTAAAGTTTATTATTTTTTCTTGAAATATATAAATAAATACTAAAATTTCACTGTATTTATTAAAGGATCCCGATACTTCACAGTGTTCCATAATTTAAAAATTGGTTTCTGAGATTCTATTCAAAACAATTTCCCGGAACATAAGAACCTTAATACCTATAATGTATTTAACATATGTAATACTCCAATTAATGTTCTATATTTCACAATTCCTGGTGGTGAAAAGTAATTCAATTTGTTGGTTACTTATAAATAATAATTAATCATTCTTTCTTTTAAAATTAACATAAGTAACAAATTATATTAAAAAAATATCCTAAATATGGGGAGTTATGATGAATAAAAAAAAACCATTGGCTAAAATAGTGTATTGATGCTCTGAAGGTCAAAAAAATTGTATCGAACCGTTGCTGAAAATGATTAATTAAAAAAAAAAATTTATGGAGAAGTCCTACATAATAAACTAATATAATTTTGTACAATTAACTGTTACATTTTAAATATTCACGAAGTGATATTCATTTATGTATTCATTGTACCTTGTTGGGTTTGGATAACTGGTCAATTGTTCCCAACTGTTAGATCATTATTCTTTTCATAGTAGAGTGTGTTATTTTGAGGTTAACAATAGCAAATTTCAGTACAATTAATTAACGCTTTAGAGTAGAGGTAACTGATAATGGAGATCAATGACTAACACAATGACATTACTTTATAACTCTTGTCCCAGTACATTGTCCACCAGACAATCCCTGATATGTTCTACAAAAAACTGAAATCACAATAAAAAAATACTTTATAATAAATACTGATGCTAATTATTTTGGGCATGTTAAAAAAAATCAATATGGTAACCCTGACAATTTGAAGAATTTTTTAAGGAGAACAGCTTAGCTCCTATTACGTTTCATTTGAGGAGCTAAAACCATATGTGACAAAGTGGAGGGATAGAAGGAAGTAAAGAAGGACATAGACAATAATTAATCTGATGTCGATCCCCAATTCTACTCTGATTCATATTATGGCTTATCTTTATTATTCCACAAAAATTTATGAGCACACGTAAATGCTCAATCGGGTTTGGTAAATATATTAATGATAGCTTGTGTGTTAAGAAAAGGAATTTTACTCCTCAGGAATTATATAATAATGATAGCTTAGGAAAAGAAAATTCACTCTTCAACTCAGAAGAAAAAAAAGAAGAAGAACAAAAAGCAAGGAACCTAAAAAATACATCCGATTTTTTCACTACTAGTAAAGGAAAGGACATGGGAGTATTAGAAAAATTGACAACTGAAATTTTAATTTTTTATGTTAGTGGAATAAGGCCTTGTAATGAAAGCTTTTCATGTGGAGCTTTGGCGCTCTGCAAGGAGCATTTAGACATCCCCTCGGCTAAAATATATCTTAGAATGAAGAATAATTGGATTTAAGTGTCTTCATCTGTGAATAGTTTTGAACCTCTGTTAATAATAATTAAAAATAAATGAACTCCAGATTATGAGCAACCCATAAATTTGTATTATTATTGGAATAAGGAATCCTATCTTCCTTGAATGGTTTTATTTGGTAAAGAAGACAAAGGACATTGATTTTTTAAAATAGGTTGTTGCATAAGAACTACCTGCTTTAGACGCAATGTGTATATAAAAGTTAATAATACAATTATGTTTTCGTAAAATAATTCACAAATATTGAAAAAAAATCTTCTAAAAGGAGAGATTCTAATGACTAATTCTTGAGTAAGAAATATAATCTAAGGAGTAGAGGTAACTGATAATGGAGATCGACGACTAAAACATTCACATTCCTTTGTGATTCCAGTCCCAGTACATTGTCCACCAGACAATCCGCGATATGTTTTACAAAAAACTGAACAAACTTCATCTGTTACACACAATGACCTATAGAAATAAGGGATTCGGGATGTGGAGCAAATACAATCATGATTATCCGCCATGCATTCACCTATCAAATATCAAAGGTTAAATAAAGTACTCAATAACATTAATTAGTTTATTGTTTACCTCCAATGCGACCAATGGATTGACAAAATGTTTTGCAAGCTCGTCCAGCATTTTCAGGGCGGAAATATCCATCACAAATAGTTTTTTGAGTATTATTCTCGTAGCAGAAACATTCTCTTCTTCCAGACTCTACTTTAAGACAAGTTCCACCTGTATTAACTCCAAATGCACAAGACCATTCGCATATGATCGGTGATTGGTCACAACTTATGCGTCGATTGTTGGGATTACAAAGGGCTGTAAACCAGAGAAAAAACATGGGTCAGAGAGTTTATGTATCATAGGTTGCGTGTGGCACTATATTTAGAGGAAGTTGCAACATGATTACAACATACAAGAAGTTGCTGCATATTGAATATGGCCGAGAATGGTTATTTACTATCTTCTTTGTACTTACTTCCCTCCAAGAAGAATGAGAGAACCGTGGCAAATGACAGGAGAGCTGTTGTCTTAGAATACATTTTCTTTAAGACTAAATAGGATGATAATGAAAAATACCCTTTTTTATAGTAAACACTTTGCTGTATTGTGAAAAGAATACCTGGACCATTTTTACTTACTTGGATTAATATAAATCTGTATATATAATTATTATTATGTAAACTAGGCATCAAACGACGTAGTTCCCACTCGATTTTCTTATACCTGCCCAAGATTTTCCTTTGTGAAGTGTTGTTGATTATCTAATAGCATTGCAAAACACACAGCAATAATTTCTAATTTTGCAGTTGCCATCTTTTTACACTTTTTTTTAATACTCCAAGATCATCAAGAAATGTATTTCTTCATCATCACTACCCTTAAATAGATTCATAATTGTACAAAAGACATTTTTTATTATTTATATTCAATCAGAACATATCAAAATAGTGAAGTGATATTCAGCTTCTCATTGATATATCACGTCGTTATTTTGATTGTATCTGGCAAAAAAGGCCCAAAATCAGTTGGCTGGTTGGTGGTTCTGGTGGTTAAGTATTTTTTCTGTGTCTCTGTTTGTTTTGTTATTGGTCTCTTATGTGTATCACAATCTCTATGCATTCTCAGTTTATATTATGATTTGAAATAAATATAAACACTGGTATGTTAAAATGAATTTGGTTTGGTTGTATTATTGAGCGCTCTTATTGAGTACTCATCAGTCATCCCAATATATCATTTTTTTTTCTCAAACTCTTATTATTATTCTTTCATTCTTGAGAACAGAAGCCATCATATGAATTGATTCAAGTATTGAGTAGTTACATGTGATTGTGCTTATGAAAAACGGAGATTAAAACTGAGGATTTTCTGAGGAGTGATCTTCCACGTTATTATTATTTCATTCTTGAAGAAATTATTGATTTACTCAGTGTGAGTGTGCTCATAAAAAACGGAGATGATGATTTCTTGGGGAATTATTATTAAAGCAAATACCTCCAGGTATTGCCAAATGCTTTCGCTAGTAAGTTATACGTGAAAGGGTTAGAACCAATAAAATATAGAGATGGCAACGAAATACATTGTAATTTTATATGTTAGTGGAGTAATGCCGTGAAATAACAAGATGGAATCTTTATTGTATCTATAAAAAGGTCTAAAATGGATAGGTAGTTTTCCAAACTGTTGGAATGATGTTAATTAAATAATAATAGGATATTAGTCACAAGTTAACTCGTGCTAATTTGAGTTCAACCAATCAACGTTTTAAACACTAATAAAGGGTAACATGATACTATTATTCTAAACCTACTCAGACCTTGCTTTTTAAAGCTTTCCATTTTTTGATTACATTTTACTCATTAGTATTCTAAGCGTTAATTGTTTGAACTTGGATTAGCTCTTACAATAATAACTCCATAGTCGGGAAAAATTGGCTAGCTAATACCAATTGATTTTGGGAATTTTTTCTTTATCTTTAATTATAGAGGAAAAGTTGAGAGATTAGGATAACATCCGGATTTATGGCAAACTAGAGGGGCATTAGCATGGAATACACAAGAGTGTGTTTATCTATCCCATGGTTGCTTGATACGTCGTAATTTGTATTGTATCTCGCAACCTCTCCATGCAAAAAGAAGCAGTCCTTAACAAGAGCTTATATAGCACGTAAAATTTTGTTAGTGATAATCACTATATCTTGAATATCTTTTAATTTATAATCACAATTCGAATACAATGGATGTAACAGAAATTAATCAAATGTAACGATAATGTTGAGCAGGGGATTGCTAGCTTTTATCATTTTTTTCCCCAAAAATTTCAAAACTGTAAAAATAGGTTTATAATATATTTATACAGCTTGAGGCTGATGCTTACCAACAAAATTTGAGCCCTGCAATAGCTCTACATGCCCAGGTAGGGCGTTGTTTGTTGTTTTTGTGGATAGACAGAAGTGTTTGGCGTCAGTTAAACAAATTACAGCCATCAACAAAGTATTTATTGCACAATCGTTGAAAAGGTAGAGGGGATTTGTTGCAATTCGCACCGGACGAGGCAATGTTGAGAATGCAAACTTCTCAATCCTGGACAAGTTCTTTGTTTGAAGAGTCAGGATTGAACTGGAAGAGTCTGGAGGTGATTATGAATCAACAAAAAGACATATAGATAACAAGATGAGGTCATAATTTTTTTGACTTTGTTGGATCCTGTATTTTGCCTATCAGCTTAAAAGGCCTTAATCTCGTGGACTTCTTTGTATGAAGTGCAGTTGAACGACACACCAACAGATCCTCTAGTAATATAAAATCTGAACTAGGATTTTCGGAAACTCCCAAAGGAAACTGTCATCAATACTTAGTCCCGTTTCAGAGGTCAAGTAGAAGCCGTTATTGGCGCTAAAGTGGAATATATTGAATAATAATATTTTTAAATTATCGGAGCTTTGATTTGGGATTGGTTATTATTAAAATCAATATATTAGTTTGTGAGAAAATCCATTTACAAAAAAAGATCGTGTTGGTTGTTAAATGAAGGGGTAAGGAGGGATTGAGCAATGCATATATCAATGAAGGTTCCTTCCCTAATGGATCTCACTATCTAACTACAAAATAATTATTAATTAAGAAAATAGTAAAAAAAAGAAAAAGATCAAAACAACGTTACGTAACCAGTTTTTATAACAACTTCCAAGATAATTTATGACTAAGATTATGAAATCCTACCATCCTTTTTCCCCAAATATGATCATTACAGATTCAGACATTGATTTTTTTTATTCATAGAGGTAATTATTTTTTTCATATATATAAACAGTATACACAATATTTTGTTTTACAATTCATATATATATATATATTTTGATTTGCAATATAGGATTTTAAAAAACGATAAATGTTTATTTTCAATCGCTAGAAGTAGAGTTAAAGCTCATAGAATCATCGTGAGAGAATCCATAGTCACATTCACAATCCCAATTATTTGGACCAGAGCATTTTCCGTTGCTTCCTCCTCGTACGATTTGACAATGCATGGAGCAAACTTCATTAGCAACACAAAGATAATCACGACTCAAATAAAATCTTTCTCTTGAGCATTCGCAAACGTTATTCTCACAATTACCTATAAAACAAAATGGAAAATGCGTTTTTAAATATTATGATGTATGTTTGTTAAGCCAATTAATAAACCTGTTTGCCTTCCAATGACTTGGCAATAGCCAGCACACATATAAGCAGAAGTTTTTTCTTCATTATCTGGTTGACAAATGGACTCCTGCAACATTTCGTTAACGCAAACGCAAGCTTTTCCCCGTTTTCATTAGGAATGCAAAGACCAGTTTTATATCCTCCAAAAAGGCATGAGAATGAACAAATACTCTCTGATAACTGACAACGGAGATGGTTACTTGGGCTTTCCTCCTGCATTGTTTCATTCATGGGAAGGGATACTCCTATTTGAATGCAAACGAATAATAAGTAAAGAGATGATGAACTTTGATATTAAAAAAGGATTTACCGCTTTGGATTGAGATTATCCCTAGGAGTAAAACAATGATAGGCAGGAATTGAGATTGAAAATAACCCATCTTGATAGCAATGTACAATGTCAGGTTTTTATTTTAACTGGGCACTTCAGATGCAATGCTTTTTATAATATAGGAGTACATACCTATATCTTATAAAGGTGATTTTTTTTTTTTTTTTTTTTTTTTTTGGAAGCAAGGTATACATGTTATATGATGTTGTTCATCAATAAGCCATACCTTGCCTCTTCTCCCAAGGTATCAATTCATATCTTATGTATGTATATGGACTCACTTCTGCAAAAATATGTTTCAATACTCATATCATGAAAATAGAAGAAAACCATCCAAGTAAGTAAAGGGAACACTTCCTAGGACTCCAAAAAACAAATTGCCATTTGAAAGATTTATAAGTCTTCTTAAGGGATAAGTAACGAATCAGAGTACACCTACTATTAATTACTAAATATTTTGTAATTTAATATCTTTCATACTTCATAATTATAATATTACTAATTTGTCATTGATGGACATTTATACGAAAGGGATTCATCAGTAATCAATAACGATACAGTTATTATGTTATGATTTAACTATTTAAGTATTTATTTTTCTAATTTTTATAGATTTATGAAGATACTTGGGTGGTCTGAAAAATTTCCTACCAACACTCCTAAAGAAAAGTTAGTCACATCTAATTAGCATTTGTTGACAGTTACTGACTGAAGTTTCTGTCATTTTAGAGGTGCGGTCGTTGTGTAACTGTCGTTTGAGTGAGTTGATGTGAGTGTTGTTGTGGGAAAAAATATGATTTTTTATTTTTCAAGATGGTCTCCTTGTAAATATATTGGACACTTCTCCCAGCGATGCTTTCATCTCTCTAACCCATCCCGTCTTTAACTTAGATAAAGTAAGTCTGTAGAGTTACAAGGCGACTATCTTGAAAAAAAAAAACAAAAAAACTCAGATATATTTTCCACAAAAACACTATCATCAACTCACTCAAACGACTGCCAGTTGAAAATGGCTGAATCTTTGAAGAATAATTGCATGTTTTGCTTTTATTTACAAGTGCTGTCATCTCTTGAGGTCATTTTTATGTACTTAAAAAAACAACTTAAAATATTTATAAATTTTCAAATATTTTATACTATATAAATTTTAAATCTTATAAATAACTTTGAACATAAATAAAAATGAATGCAAAAAAAAAGAAAAGGCAAAATGTATTTAAAACTTGTCATAAAATATTAAATAACATGGGTTATATAAGAAATGGTTTGAAGCAAAATTGAGCTATGTACATACATATTACGTTTAAATATAGATTAGTGATTGACCAATCAGTGCAGGGCTTTTCTCAACATCAGAAAAGCTAGAGTCACAAAATTTACAATACAATTGTATAAAATATAATTAACATATTAGAGAAATAAACTAGACATTTTTGTCCAGTTTTAAATTAAGAAATTGGATTTAATCTTATTTTTTTATAGATATAAATTTTTATGAATAGACCTTCTAAGATTTTCCTTTTTTTCATGTAACTTAGGCTATTTGCATCATTGGTCATTTTCCTATCTATTTATATAATTTCATTATATTTCAAAACTCACTCCTTGAGGAGAAATTTGAATTGCTGTAACATAAATATTTTAATATTATAAGAAAGGAAATGAATGACAATGGGCATGAACAAATCTTTAACTGAAATTAGTTTAAACCGCAAGGTGGTGTGAGAGTCTTCAGCTTCTTTAAAAGAAATAGGGCATCCTAAAATGTATTTTATTTAATACCCTCTATGTAAACTTACATATTTTGTATTAAAAATACATCATTTAGAGTTGTATTTCTTTTAAACAAGTCTCCCGACTCCTTGTCACTTGGTTTAAAAACTAATGTCAGTAAATAAAGATCATGCCCCACTCTCACCCATTGTCATTCATTCTCCTTTCTTATAATATTAAAATATTTATAATTCACAGCAATCATATTTGTTGGCCATGAAGAAGATATTAAAAGAGTTAATTGATCTTATTTATAATACTGATCATTGAACCAAGATGTAAATCTTCTTATTTCCTATGTAATACATCGAAAATCTATAAGGTCTAAAAATAAGTTTTTATTCCATAAAAATATTATGATTAAATCTAATTTTCTTAATTTATAACTGAAAATCGATTTTATAAAACTGTTGCAACTGTCCCCTTAGCCGGAGACAGTTGCAGCATTTGAATGCGACCTGCATTCAAATGTGAGAAAACTACTGATTGGTACAATCACTAAATATATTTAAACAATATTAGACATAGTCAAGCTTTTATTCGTTCATCCTTCTCCGTTCAATCGTTCATTTTGTAAAAACATTTTCGACAAGTTTTAAATCTTTTGTTTTTTTCCATTCATTCGCTCATATTTCTGTTCAAACGTTCATTTATAAATTTAATATTTATATAGTATAAAAAGTCCAATCTACAAAATACTTATAAATATATTAAGCCCTTTTTGTTTCTCAATACATAAAAATGAAGATGACAGCACGTAGTAACTAAAAGCAAAACATGCAATTAGGGGTCCTGAAATGTACAGGGCTTTTCAATATATTTGAAATATGATGATAGTGTTTTTGTAAAATGGTGTCCAATTAATTTTTTTATTTACTTTTTTTTCCTCAAAATAGGCTCCAAGCAGTTTATTAGGGTAGCCTCGAAAAGTCTCTAGAGGCAGTAATCTTCTTCTAGGCAATCTCCAATATATTTTCAACAGCCTCCCTCCTTAAAAAAAAGCTGAACAATCATATTTTTTCAGAGTAACCTAATTTACTGGACTATAGAATAGTCTTTTATGAAATAGGGTATTCTAGCATAGGTAAGATTGTAATTTTCTACGTAAGTATTCATTTCTAATTATAATTGCTAAAGTACCCAAGTATCTTCATAAATCTATAAAAATTAGAAAAATAAATACTTAAATAGTTAAATCATAACATAATAACTGTATCGTTATTGATTACTGATGAATCCCTTTCGTATAAATGTCCATCAATGACAAATTAGTAATATTATAATTATGAAGTATGAAAGATATTAAATTACAAAATATTTAGTAATTAATAGTAGGTGTACTCTGATTCGTTACTTATCCCTTAAGAAGACTTATAAATCTTTCAAATGGCAATTTGTTTTTTGGAGTCCTAGGAAGTGTTCCCTTTACTTACTTGGATGGTTTTCTTCTATTTTCATGATATGAGTATTGAAACATATTTTTGCAGAAGTGAGTCCATATACATACATAAGATATGAATTGATACCTTGGGAGAAGAGGCAAGGTATGGCTTATTGATGAACAACATCATATAACATGTATACCTTGCTTCCAAAAAAAAAAAAAAAAAAAAAAAAAAAAAAATCACCTTTATAAGATATAGGTATGTACTCCTATATTATAAAAAGCATTGCATCTGAAGTGCCCAGTTAAAATAACAACCTGACATTGTACATTCCTATCAAGATGGGTTATTTTCAATCTCAATTCCTGCCTATCATTGTTTTACTCCTAGGGATAATCTCAATCCAAAGCGGTAAATCCTTTTTTTAATATCAAAGTTCATCATCTCTTTACTTATTATTCATTTGCATTCAAATAGGAGTATCCCTTCCCATGAATGAAACAATGCAGGAGGAAAGCCCAAGTAACCATCTCCGTTGTCAGTTATCAGAGAGTATTTGTTCATTCTCATGCCTTTTTGGAGGATATAAAACTGGTCTTTGCATCCCTAATGAAAACGGGGGAAAAGCTTGCGTTTGCGTTAACGAAATGTTGCAGGAGTCCATTTGTCAACCAGATAATGAAGAAAAAACTTCTGCTTATATGTGTGCTGGCTATTGCCAAGTCATTGGAAGGCAAACAGGTTTGTTAATTGGCTTAACAAACATACATCATAATATTTAAAAACGCATTTTCCATTTTGTTTTATAGGTAATTGTGAGAATAACGTTTGCGAATGCTCAAGAGAAAGATTTTATTTGAGTCGTGATTATCTTTGTGTTGCTAATGAAGTTTGCTCCATGCATTGTCAAATCGTACGAGGAGGAAGCAACGGAAAATGCTCTGGTCCAAATAATTGGGATTGTGAATGTGACTATGGATTCTCTCACGATGATTCTATGAGCTTTAACTCTACTTCTAGCGATTGAAAATAAACATTTATCGTTTTTTAAAATCCTATATTGCAAATCACAATATTGTGTATACTGTTTATATATATGAAAAAATAATTACCTCTATGAATAAAAAGAAAAAAAATGTGTGAATCTGGAATGTTAATATATGGGGAAAAGTATGGCCAGATTTTATTATCTTAATTATAAATTATTTTTGAGGTTGTTATAAAAACTGGTTACGTAACGTTGTTTTGATCTTTTTTTTTTTTTTTTTTGCTATTTTCGTAATTAATAATTATTTTGTAGTTAGGTAGTGCGATCCATTAGTAATTGATATATACATAAGTTCATTCGAAAGAAATAATTTCTTAAATGTTAGCGTTTGAGGTCACATTAAGAAACATAGTCTTTTCTAGTCCTGTTTTAGACTTATTCATATTATTGGAATGTATATGTATTTTCGTTGATGTAAAAAGTTCAAATATGAAGAAATTTTAATGCTTAAATTATTATTGGCTAGTTATTTGTGCACTTTAAAATAGATAAATAAGGTGTAATTTTAATACCGTTTAGTTTGGAGAATACTTTTATTCATTAACCTTCTGATGCACATTTATTGACAATATATTTTATTTGTTGGTTTATTGTGATTCTAAATATATAATAAGAGAAAATAAATAAAACAATCCAGAACAATTTATAAACAAAAATTTAGTTTGATTAAATCATGAAAATATTTAAATTTGATTTGACCAATGATAGAGTTTCAACTTTTTCTTAGATTATATCTTCTATATAATTTATTTAATTTTAGAAGTCTTGCTTGGAGGCATTCTTTGAAATCTGTTTTTTACTGTCCTTCTGAGCCTTAATTGCTCCATCTGTCTTTTCTTGAGAGATATTCTTGGAAGAAGCTGCTGTAACCATTTTAACATCTCTCTCACAGCTTTTTGTGTTGCAACACTTTCATTGGTATTTGGATGAAGCTCTTCAACTCCTAAGCTATTTAAGAGGCGGTTTGACACTCCTTCTGATCAGGTCAATGATGCTAGAAGTCCCACTGTTTATAGCAGGCCTTTTTCTGATCCTGAAAAAGAATACCCGGCTACCGGATTGAAAGTTTGTTCCACTCTCTCAACTAATCAGTAGGATTCGTTCTACCCTTATGATTCTCTCGTTCTGGTCATCAGAGCAAACCAGAGCTTGTGATATCATTTCACACTGTAAGCATACCAAGCAGATATTTTCAATGTTGGCATCACGAATTCACGTACTGGTATTAAACCAGAATGAATAATACACACCAAAAATATAAACTTAACTATAAGTCTCATTTTTTTTCGATTTTTTCCCTTCAGTCCATGCTTTCATACCCAGACTCTTAAAAGTACGTTAACAATAGTGAGCCAGCGGCTGTGGTAAATAGGTTCGATCTCCAAGAAAGCCATCCTTTCAGAGAAAGGCCCCTTCCATTATAGTACAAACCACTATCATATGACCGTAGTGTTGATTTGTAGATAAATCTTGAATAACCGCATCACACAGTTTGAGTAATGTTGGCCCAATAGAAATTCGTAGAATTTCTGGACTGATATCCAAAGCCAGTAACTGAGTCTAGCAGCTTTCCTTCCGGTCCAAATAATCTATTATCTGAGAGAATTGGGCTATCAAGCTCAAGAATTAGATGGCGTAAGGGAAGTTCATTAGTATTCAGACTACACTCCAACCACACCAGACCAGTTTTCTCCCATACTGTATTTCAAGTTTTTACATAACTCCAGCATTTACACCAGTGTTCACATTTGTTGAGTCCCCTCCGATGGCTATGTCTGTTTTATCGAAACTCATCTCCTTTAACCATTTAAATATAAACTTTCCAATATGGGCAGAGTGTAATTTTTCTTTGTTTGCTTTCTCTGATATAAAGTGGAACAAGTAATTACTCCCAGGCTCAATAAAAACACTACAATGCTCTTCCGTCCTACCCATAAATGATTGTTCACTCCCCATTGCTTCCATCACCCCATAATTCAATTCGATTCTTCCATTAAAAAAAAAAAAAAGAGGTTGGCTTCTCCTCTCTACACATGTTCTCAAACTCGTCTCTAATCTCTTTCATCAACTTCTCCTACACTCTTCTTTTCTTATTTTTGTCAATGATTTTCAGTGGGCTATCCTCCGCGATGACTCCAGCGTCAATGAGTGCAACAGTTTCTATTGCTGCTGTTCATCTCAGCCTAGTACCATACCTAATATTATCGAGGGATATGTTTGGAGTGGTCTAATAATTTTTCCGTATATTTGGTGATGCCCCATAATTATGAACATTTCATGTACAATTTCAGCATTCTCATTCTCCATGCCTTTGTCTTCCTCCGATATATTTTTTTTTGCCACTCACTTGAGTTACCTTCTCAACTCTTCGTGTCTCTGCCTTCTTTTCCATTTCCTTTCTTTCCAATGTCTTCATTATTCTGTTATGCTGCAACCGATCATGGTTTCCGATTTGATGGTGCCATTTGCTTCCAATAATTTCTGTCTGGCCTTTAATGTAAACAAGATCATTCACTGGGATCTTTTTCACTCTTGTACAAGAACATTTAATATGAGCATGGAAGGCAAGGGTCAAGTGTGAACATTTTGTCCTGCATGGCCTTCAGGTGACTTGTAAATGCTGTGATTGATAATGAAAGTGGCCAGATTGAGTGAACAAAGTTTTACAAACCCCTTTTCTCTGTTTTGTTAACATTGTTTTTGTTTTTTTTTACCTAAAATTGAAAATATAAAATTATTGATCTATTTCTAAATCGTTAGGGTTGTCCTATCTTTTTGAAATTTGCTTGAAAAAACACAGTAAAAAGAAAAACAACCAGTCTTTGATTTTCAAAAAAATAAAAAGTAGGACCCAGCCTAAGGGCTAGTGGCTAGCTCTACCCAAAATAATAATTTAGACTTTAGTGATATTCAGGAATTGTGATAGTATAGCCTATAGAGCACGTTTGAAATTTGTGAAGTAAACTTATATATGAGTTAACTTTCAAGTTTGAAAAATTAATAGTACAAAATATCTATAATTTATAATATGGAAAAAACTGTACGAACACTCAATCTAAGCCTTATATTATAAAAAACCTTTATTTACGTATATTATAATAACTTTTGTAGCCGAAGTTCGGAGTAGATACAAATTTTCTGATTATTCACTCCGACTCCGCCAAAAAAGGCACCAACTCTGCAGCCAAGTTTAGCCCTATTTTAGACTGATTATCAAAATGGTAATTACATTATCATAAGGCTTTTAAGTCCATTCAAATGTTCTAGATACATAATAAAAAGTATCTCAAAAATAAATTATGATCCCTTATCTAGCTGAATGATGAAAGAGTGTATGGAGTTAGGTAAACATAATGCAAGAAGGTATCTTAGGTAATTCTAAGATAGGTTCATTGTTTCAAACCATGACTTGGCAACATTTATCTACGACACGGAGGTAGGTAAACAATGCATAGGTATTAACAAATTCTGATTTTTTTATTTTATTTTTAAGTTGTAACTCTACACACTTCTCCTTGCAAAGTTACGGACGGGACGGGCTACAGAGATGGGAGCATCGCTGGGATAATTGGGAGTTACAAGGAGACTATCTTGAAAAACAAAATTAAAAAATTTGAAAATATTTCCACAAAAACACTTACATCAACCTTCTCTAACGACAGTTACACAACAACTGTACGTTCAAAATAGTTGAAACTTTGTTGAGTGATTGACAACAAATACTAGATATATATGACCAACTTTTATTTACGAGTGGTGGCTTCTTCATGTTGAGGCTGGAAACTTTTAAGATTACCCTTGTATCTACATAAATCTTTTAAAATAATTAGGAAAAATAAGTACATGGGTACATTGTATAGTCAATCATCACGTAATAACTCTACCGTTATTTATTAATAATGAATCCCTTTCGTATCAATATCTATAATTGAAAAATTATGGATATGAGTACTGAGGAGTGAGGCCATGTTGTGTTGACTTACCAACAAGAGTTTTTGGCGACTCATTTGAAACTCGCACTCGAGTAACACTGACCCAAGTCTCTCATTAAAATCTAATGTTAGATTCAGGACTTAACAAGAGTTTAAAAATAATAAGTATACTCTTGAATTAGATCAATCGAGGGTGATCGTTGAACCGAAGTCACACATAAAGCCTTATTTAATTGCATTTTCAGATTCAACCCAGACTCAAACACCGAAAACTTTATTTGAACTCCTAAAAAGTGACTTGTGAACAGCTCTGTTAACACCCAATCAATTATTGGAAGAGATGCTTTTGATAAATTGGATGAGCTTATTAAAAAAGTCAATTTTAAAAGAGAGACATAATTCTAAATCTTATAAAATTAAACTCTTATTTACCATATTAGATAAACATAGGTGCAATCCTTACAATTCTACCTGATGAAATATATCTATTAGTACCTAGTACTAGTAGTTTTGATTTTCAGAAACTTGAAGAAATAAATGAGCTCGATGTTTTCTCCAACACTCTCAAAAAAATAACGGTCCTTTTTACAAATGAACTGACTAGACAATGAAAGAAGTAAAAAGTTGATTGACCGATGATCATTGTCATCCGCACTATTGAAGACAAAAAAACGCTAGCCCTAGATACTTAAAGCGTACCTTCATAAGTCCATCTTTTGGAAGGTATTCTAAAGAGATAAGACTTGTAAAGTGGTAATAATAAAAACGAGAAGTAAGGACTTTTACTGAGTTTTTCTACCAAGTGACTTAGCACTACTACATACAGTATACATATCAAGAGAAACAAGCACTCCTTTTGTCTTATATAACAAAAGTAAATAAATATTGTACAATTAGTAGCACAAGCAGGGTCGTCCCCAGGGGTTGGTCTGTAACCCTCTAAATTAATGATTTATCCCTTTTTACTAGAAAATGTAATATTTGAAATTTATTTTAATCTTTTAAATTTTTTCTCCAAAAAAATTAATTTTCTGTAAATTTTTGAATTTTTTTTTCGAAAATTTAATTTTTTGAAAAAAGCTATGATTTTTTTAAAGTTTTTCCCCTAAAAATATACTAGTATTTGAAAAGCTGAGGATTTGGAAAAAAAATTCCACAAAAAATAAATTTTTGAGAATAACTGGATTTTTGAATTTTTTCGTTAATATTGTATGATTTTTGAAAATTTTTGAGAATACGTTGTTTTTTTGTGAATAACTATGGATTTTAGAAATTAAAAAAGAAAAAAAAATATTTGAAATTTTATATCATGAAGTTTAATTTTAGGATTATTTTTAGTGAAAAATCGAAAAACCAAGCCTTCCCCCACCCCCCAAAAAAAAAAAAAAAAAAATAATAATACGGGAGACCTTCACAAGAGGTGCAGAAATATAATGTCATGGAGTAAGCTACAACATACATCTACAGTGTAAATATTAACTAATATCCAGAAGAGAGATTTTTGAAGAGAAAAACAAAGCTTATAAATTATAAATTAGAAAAACGGTTGTTGTGTGAGCTCTTTTTTCTTTCATCTTCATTCATATGCTTGATGATGTTAATATCTCCCTCTAAAGAAAGAATTTTTGCTTAGTTTTTCTATAATTTTTTTTTTAAATGCATTCTAAAAATATAAAATATACCTATATTTATTTAAATATAATTTATAATTATAGTATTCTCCATGAGGAATGCTATTTTAAAAAATTTCAAAAAAAAAAAAAAAATTTAAAAAAAACAAACGATACCCTCCCCAAAATAGAGTTCTGCAAACACTCCTGATTTACCAAGGACCAGGGTCTTAACTCAACAATACCATAAGTCTCGTTACTGCATTCTCCTTGCACTTCCCAGTAATCCCGTCCCTGATAATAATTTATAAAAAAACATAGGATTTTTGAGCGATTTTTTGGGCAAAATCCTCAAAAAAAAAAAGGTGCTAAAATTTTTGAAAATGAGCAACCATAATAACAAATTTAAGCAATTTGTATTTAAAGAAAAATACAGTTTTATAAGAAATAATTTAAAATATTTAGTGTTGTTTTTAGTAACACTATGCAACAAAAGGAAGATCTTGGAACGCCCGCAGGCTGAAACCCATAATTATTATTGTTATTTATGTTGTAGAACACAAATATGACTATTAATATGTTCAATCGATGATGTTTTGTCATTTAGAACCTTTTTTTAAATCAAGTTTGTAAGGTATAACTAAGATTCAGTCCCATATTTCGATATGAAAAAATGGTATATATGAAAATCAAAGTAAATAACTAATTGAAACAAACATTTCAGCAATTAAAAAATGAATTATTTATTTCGTTATCTTGATTAGAAATAATAAAAAATGTATATAACCACCAAAAAAACGAGTAAAATAAAGGACCTTGCTTAGATGCTAATATCTTTTTTATTTTTTCTTCAAATACATTGTACTTTATATTATAGCTGAACTTATAGAATATACCTTAATATTTCAATAACGAAGTAAAAAAATACTTTTGAAAAAAGGTCTATTTTGATTGATTTTTGGTTTATTCAATTTTTAATATTTATTAAGAAATTTAAAAACAATAAGCTGGTTAGATTGTTTGAATATAGATGACAATGTTATTCCGACGACAAAATTGAATCATTATTGATTCCATATACATAATTTATATGTAAGGGAATTAAACAAGTTAATAGATACTTCATATTCAAATTAATTGATCATTATTTACTTAGTGGGAATGATTGTATATTAGTAAAGCAATCATCTAATATGTATAAAAATAAAGCAAATTCATTTTGTTACGTCTTACTCTGAGTGGAAATTATAAGAGCAAAAAGCTGGCAATACACTTTTTCTTCCAAACTTCCGAACTGCATACAGTAGCATATATTAATTATAATTTTTTTCTTTATTTTATTTGATATTGCAATGCCTATATTATTAACTATAAATATATTTATTTAAATGATTCAAAGATGTTTTTTTTTTGTTTTTTTTCGATAAAATTCCATATAAATTTCTCCAATTTATTCCCAAATATAGTCTCACATTATGTTTTCATTATAAGACCCTTGGTATCCCTGCTCCAACCTGAGCATATCTTGGTAAAATCACTTGCCTTATTCTTCAGAATACATCCCCATATTTTCTTTAAAATTTTCCAAATGAGAATCTAACATTGGGGAGAGTGAGGATACTTGTTACGGAGGAGACATGTTACATTGCCAATAACTTTCAATTGTAAAGTTATCTAACCACCCTGTTCTTATACAATTGAATTTTTTCTGTTTTTTATCAAATCAAGATAAAACCCCACGCTGTCTAATTGTTACAATTATAGAGAGTTTTGACCTTGAAATTTTTGGAACAAAAAGTAAACATTTTAGCTAAGTGTTTGTTGATATATATTCCTATTTTACAACATAAGATTTTAATTTTATTTTATTAAATGTCATAGATTGTTCAATTACATATTTATAATATATTATTTGTTTCAATATACAGTATACATTATTTATTCTGATTCCAACACTATGGAGGAGAATTGTTACACCCCATTTTTATTATTTAAACTCGTACTATATAAATATATTATATTTAATTATGTTTTGTTTCTTGTGTAATTTCATGATATACTTTAATAATCAATCATGGTAAATAGTAAAAAAAATATTTTTTAAATTTTATTATTAAATATGCTCTATTTCTGTAAATGTTTTATTTGTTTATCTTATGTATGCAATTATAAGTGTTAAATTTATACTGACAAACTAAAATAAAAGTAAAATGAATGCTTGAGTATAACCAATGACAGTTTTTACATGTTTCTTCCTGTTGTAAAATGTCTAATCCTACCCTGTATCATCTCTCATATACTTTTGGTTAGTTTCTAAAACACCAATAAATGGCTATTAATTATTGCACTACATCAAAAATACATTGGAGTTATTTGTCTTAGGTTACTAACTATTTCATGTTGCCGGGCGTTGAATTATCTTCTAAATTGTGAAACTTATGACCGTTAAAGAAAAAAAACAACAACTTTCTTCTAACATGTATCCTCACTCTCCCGTATGTAGCTTGTGGGACAGCCCATCTTTCTGTAATTGTCCAACATAGCCTTCACAAGCTTAACATATGATTACATAACATAACAATGATTTTTGGGTAAAAATCATTTCACAACTTCAACGAAACTATTTCATACTAATCTTTCTTTTTTCTTGAGCTTCTTACGGAACTCTTTACAATTCATGATTTTTCTTATTTGAGGACCTGTAAACACTCCAGTCTCTTTTTTTTGGCTGGTGTTGGCTCAGGAAGGCTTTAGACTTCTTATCTAAAGTTCTCATGAATTACTTCATTAAACCAAGTTTCAAGTGAAGTGGTGGATACGAAACTTTTTTCTGGATCTATCAATGGCTCCCGTTTAATATTTTTCTTTCCCAGAGTAAATTCGAGTCGCTTTGGCCAGGGCTTCTTACGATAATGTGCAGAGTCATCTCTGCTATCCCATACACAGATATGGCAAGGGAATTTAGTGTAACCACATTGTAAACCCATGAAAATGCTACCATTTTGAAATAAAATATTACTTCCCATTTGTACTCTTTATATTTTATGGAATCTATCAAGGTCTTTATATTATTATATTTTTCTTTGTGTTGGACTGAGTGAGAGCCAGAGGAATGGACAATTATTTATTGGTGTTATGAAGCAACACTGATTTAAGGCTTTTGTGTGAACTATCTATGAAAAGACGTCAATCATTGATATTTAGGGAAATTTTCAATTCTTCAAAAAGGCCAGTCACATTATGATAAAAGCTTTATGTATCAAAAGTTGAAAATTTGTCATGGAATTTTCTATGAACGATTATAAGCACATTCTCGTCTAATAAATCCCATTGTTTTAGCCTTGATGTTAAGATCTCAGCATTGTATTTTTTGAGATTAACCTCTTTAATTAAATTGTTTAAGTCTTCTTGGTTTGGGAAGTATGGACTTTTTTATTGAATTGGGTTATTGAAACCCATATCTGTGGTATCATTACATTTTTTGAAAATTATTGGACTTGTTAATTTTGGAAGCTTTGGTACTGGAAGCTCTGACGAGTGTGGTACTGGAGCAATGGATGACCTAATATTTTGATAAGTTTTTCCTCCACGGTACTTTGTATCCGGAGTACACAAATAGCAATCTATTGAGTGATCTAGTGGTTCCCACCAAATTCTTGGTATAGCAAATCAAAAGCTGGTGCGTAACCTGAATAGAACCCAAATTTTCACTATTTATTTCGTATCAGTTAAGAAAAATGAAAATTTTTTACACTAATCAAGGCAAAAACAGTAGTTTTTCCCAAGAAGGTTAAAGGGATCTCTCACTCACAAATCCTAAGTATAGTAATAACTAATAGTAAAGCTGTAGAAACTAATTTTTAGCTAGGAGGTGTTGCATTTAATTTTTTTTGGCCGAGATATGACAATAGTTATAGGCTAAAACAATAGGATAATCGAAGATCCTGCTCTTTTTTGTCATTGCAATAGTGTTCTTATATTTTCCAAAGCTATTATCTTTATTCTTTTATTCTTAAAGTATAAAGTAATCACTACTGAAAATATGAAAGTAACACTGACGATTTGTTGCGGAGTTATGATCGTAAGTCCTTTTTAGACTCAAAGGAGAATTGAAGACCGAGATCGTACTAATTTCTGCTTATATCATGGGTAGATATGGATATGATTTGCGTTTATTTCCTTCTTTTCATAGGTGCTTGCTGTTAATCCAATGAAATTTATGATAGCTAAGCTGCTCTCCAAAACATTCCTCAAATTATCAGGGTGATCCGTGATCACGTTAATTTTGGGGTTCTTTGTCTAATAGCATACCGTTAGATCATATTATTTTCAACTGTAACGATAGTCAGTATATATAATAAAGAGTAATATCTTTGATTTTTTTTTTTTGAAGTAGGGGGCAGCTCCCCCTCTGCCTGATTGCTACAGGAACACTGAAATGAATATGGAAGGTACTCTTTTTATAATTGACAGTTGTACAAAAGAATGTTTTCATATTTATAGATTAAATGCAGTAAATTGAAACTTTAACAGCTCAAATCTTACCCATTTAAATATATCCAAAAATAATTACATTTCTTTCTTTCTTTTCAGTATTTCCTTACATAGATGCCATTTGCCATTACATTTTATTACATTAGCTGTGAGCAGCTATGTGAGGAAAAAAATAAAACACAAATCCCGCTCATTATATAGGAAGAACTAATAGGTTGGAATGACGTATGACTACTTACTTATTACTATCCTTATAACTCCCGAGCAAATCCTCTTTGTTACTCTCCGTCTTTTATGAGTACACGCATTAGTGTGATTTTACTTAGATTTTATCTCTTCAAGAACTAAAGAATAATGATAATAGCTTTAAAAAAAACAATCTTCAGATTACCAATCACAAAAAAAAAATATTGCATGTAGACTTTACCATTTGGAAATGATCAAACTGAATAAACCATCATATCCGCAAGATGACACAGATGTACAAAGCTGTAGTATTAAATGAACAATAATAACCGAGTATCTATACTCAGTTAGCATAAAATTAATATTAACAAACTGGACCATATGCCCCATTGTCATACAATGATTTAATTAACCAATGACATTAATTTTGAGACTCGAAGCATTTTCATTTATATATAAAAATATACCTCAAAATTAAAGGTACATTCAAAACAAGTGTAAATTCATGACAGGTTACTTTTCTTCAAGTCAAATAAGTGATTTATTTTTAGTCACAAATTAAGCCTTCACTAAAGTTTTCCTTGATTAATTTTTACAACACACTTCTTAAATTGAGGTCAAGTCCTCAAGAAATATATAGGTAAAAGGGGGTAAATTTTCAATTAATTTAATAACTTTTAGGATTCCACACTTTCATCTATGATTGGAGGATTGATTAATTCAAGTATTGTACAAGTGATGTAGTTCTCCAGAAATATTTATGAATACCTTGTTCTCATTACCGTGATGATCTAAATCAATTTTTCTTTAAATTGATTTTTTCACTTGGGTCTTGGTTTCTAAAAGTCTTCATAAAAGATCACAACACTATTATTTACTAAAAAATTGCCATATAAACAGAAGTTTTAGATAAACAAAGTTTAGAGATATAATTGATATCATTATCAAACGAAAGTAATCAATTATTATTGCTTGGATAAAATTCCAAGCTAATGCTTAATATCATCCCTAATATAACGGCAATATCCTAAGATCTTGGCATGAATCCCCAGGAGTGGCAACTCTGCTTATACTTAATACCATTAAGATCAATCCAAATTTCAAAACACCCATTTCCCAAGGACGATTCTCCAAATAAACTTTTAAAACATTTCAAAGAATATATTGTTGTAAATTCTTTAAAAGACACAGGTAAATTAATTATTTTTCTTTGATACGACATATAAAACCAAAATACTTAATTTTGTATTTACACATACGTCGTAACTCGTATGCAATATTAATATGTTAAAAATATTTCTTTAAAAGGCAATGTGAATCGAGGTTGTGCAGAATTATAAATGGACAACGTTACGTTTTTAAAGGGAAAATAATCATATATTTTCAAAATATAAATATGAAAAGATATTAGGTACAATATATGAGAATATTTAAGAATTTAGAAAATATATTACATATTCTTCTTATTAAAATAATATAAAATAAATTAATACAATAAATGTAAATGGTCGAAATAAGAATGCTATAACTGTATATAGTATTGTATAGAGAAATTAGACTTAGAGTAGATTTAATTCTTTCATGGAATAACATTTGCAGTCCCATTTATTGGGTCCTTCACATCTTCCATTAGCTTTTCTTTCCTTGTACTGACAGAAAACGGAGCAAACTTCATCATTGATACATTTGATGTGACTTAATTGGAGATACTCTTTTGTACAAGCACATTCGTTCTTAATCAGATCACAATTTCCTGTTTTCAAAATAAAAAAATGGATATATTAGCATGGTTATTTTTTTATCAAGGATCTATTAATAGTAGGTATAACTAAGTGTATGTTGACGGAAGTAAATAAGAGGAAGAGCATTGAAAACTTAAAAATATTATCTATAATATATACCTAATTAATTCAAGGATACCTATTTAATATTTAAATTGTTTATAGACGAATTATGCACTTAAGAGAGTTGCAATTAGATTCATTTTTAATATACATACGTATAATTAAATAAAAAATTATGCAATCAATTAATTAATCATGGTTATAAATCAAAAGAGAGTGTACAATATACATACATACAACCAATAAATACTAAATCAATAGTTGTAAAAATATTATTGGTACAACCAGAGACTTCCTTCAAAATAAATAAGCACTCATTGAGTACAAGTACCTTTTTCTACATGATTGTCTTTGCGTATCAAAAAAAAGTTATGCTTCTTGAAAGAGCATTTTGTGAATGATCTTAAAACATTACATACAATAAGGTAATAACTTTTAATGTATAAATTCATTATAGTCGAGAGGGATTTATGGATTCAAATAATAAAGAGCTCATACATTTGTACTATAAATTGACAAATTTTGTGTATATATTTTTGACTGAATAACCTTGCATAATGGCCTAGATACAACAACTATAATGTATATAGATACATAGGTACATATTATTTATACCAAATGTATACCTACCTAGATAATCTTTAAATCATAGAGTTGTTGAAAACTTATATAACTACTTAGTACTTGGAGATCATATGATTTAAACATTACTGTATTTGGCATTTATTGTAAAAACGTATCATTACTATGTAGCCTCCAAAAAATATAGGATTCAACATACTTATTTTCCCTCCCTCCATCCACTCTATGCATTTTTGGACGTTTTTCAATTTTTCTTAATAAATGGAGTAGGTAAAAGGTAATTAACTATACTCCTTATTCATAAATGTAACTTGATTTGAGGAATACATATAAAATGCACATCTATTAAGTTTTAACCATTACATTCCGTCGGTATTATTTATGGCCTTTTTCAATCGTTTTCTACTCTAGTAAATGATGATGACACAAATATAGGATAAATAACTGAAATATAACATTTGAAGCTCTTATGAAGAAATATTTAAACAAGGAGCCTTCTCATAAAAATAATGGTAACATGTATCTTACCTGATTGTCTTCCCTTAGCCTGACAAAATCCAGCACAAGAGTATCCAGCAATCTCTGGACCAACATCTCCGCCGCAAACATATTTCTCCAAATCCTCTTCTGAGCAAATACACGAACTTCCACCATCTGCATCTGGGGAACAAAATCCACCAGAGTGTCCTCCAAGACGACAAGTCCACTTACAAACAGACTCTGTCAATCCGCATCGAACTAGATCATTCCGTTTGACTCTTTTTAAATTGGTGGAGAGGCCTTTTATAACATACAATTAGATAAATATGGAGAAGTCCTTTATTTAGGAGAATCTTACCTTCCCTACTAATGGATAGAAGAATAAAGAAAATGACGAGAAGGGAGTTATTGAAGCTCAAGAACTTATTTATTCCCATGGTTTCTCCTTTTGCTAGTCTCAAAAATGTAATATACGAGTATTAATTACAATTATGAATTTAGATTTTCCTATCTTAGCTGTAACTTGCAACTATTTTAATAAATAATAATGTTGTAGTATGTACTTTAAAGACGAGATTCGCGTGCACACTCTATTTTTGAGAATTGAGGAGAATGTCACTCTAGGGTTTCATATTTATATTAATTCTAGTGTCTGCGTCGTAGTTGATTTCTATTGAAATATGGATTTATTTCCTATTGGTGGTGAAAATCCCCGGAACAATGTCCTCCTCCCAAAATTTTATGTATTCAATCTGTATTTTCACTACCTGTTGCATCTCCCACAGAAAAACAAAATTGTTTACAACCTTCTTAAATTTATATAAACAATAACAAGTCGGCCATTTCTATTAGATAATGAGGCAATTTTGACCTGGATTGTTTTGATTAAAAAATATGGCCATTTCAAGGATTTTGTTTAGTAATATGTAAACTGGCTTCAAGGTCATCCCCATGGATTAAATGTGATTTCCATTTGCGATTGAGTCACATTAATTATTATGTATTGACAGTCCGTTCAGTGCCCACTCTACCGGTCACTCCCTCATGAGTCATACCCATGCCTACATTTTATGTAGAATTTTAACAAACAAAAAAAAAACACAATAAAACTAGGATCATTTATGAAAAATGAGACTGGATACCTATCATTTATATTCCTCAACTAATTAAGTTAATAATAGTTATCTCTCATTTCTATTAATATTAAATTAATATGGTCAATCCTTGAGAGACGTTGCAAATTGCCTTAAATAAACTGATTTGAATGAAATAAATATAGATTATATTCTATAAAAGGTCATATTAAAACAAAACAAAGTCTTAAATCAAATAAATACTCTAGAGCAGTGGTTCTCTAACTGTTGGACGTCATGGAAACTTATAAATAGGTTATACCTCCGGCAGTGGAGCTGAAACAATAGGGCCTTTGCCCTCCCCCACTTATTAAAACTACGTGTAATACAAATGTGTTTATAATGGAAGAGGAACGGCTTTTTGTAGATGCTATTTGAATATATATATTTTTTAAAATTTTCTTAAGCTATTATCCTTATTCTTGAAGAGAGAATATCTAAGAATAAGGTAATCAATCACCATTGAATTATGGGGAAGAGTAAGACTGATGATTTGTTATGGATTTAAAAGTACAAGTCTTTTTTGGACGACTGTGAGAAGAGTTGAGGATCGACATTAGAGTAATAATTTCTGCCTATACCATTGCAAGATACGGAGTGGGGCGTTTAGGTCTATTTCCCTCATCTAAATAGCTCCTTGCAGCTAATTTAATTAAACGTCATAACATATTTTTTTTAAAATTTCATCATATATTTTATAATAAAATTATCATATTTAATTTTAAAAATCTACAATGTGCAAGGACCCTTTTTTCACAATGAAGAGCGGGGCCTAGGACGAGTGTCTTATTTCCAAAGCTGGGAATTACCTATAAAAACTCAACGGATAAAACTTATGGGGTTCCCTAATACAAATGAAGTTGACTTAATTTCTAAAAAAAAATAGACAATCTAAAATTAATTACATACGTACTTTAATTAAAGATAGCTTGTGTTTTTTCTTTCTACCATTTACTTTCCCAGTCAGTGATGATCTAAATTAAGAGAGAGTTGGCACACTATAAAAGTTTCTAAAACTAACAAAATATCAGTTTTTTAGCGATGATAATTTGTTCATCATGAGACGTTATTCTCCAATACAAGGTAAAAATATATTCCTAGCTATGAAAGAACTATGACACAGATAGCCCATGAAAACTTTTCTTCAATGAAGTTTAATAAGAAGGATATACTTCATATCCAATAATATTTGTAAATGACATTAAAAAGGTATATGGAGAATAATATATTGAAACTCATTTACGAATTAACGTTTCCTTCCACCAAATACAGTCATACTTGATAAAGCTCACGAATAGTATTTGAAGCTTTTTTTCATCTCTAAAGAATGAAATTTTTCACCTTCCACGTTTATTCACCGTTCCATTTTCATCTGTAAATACACAAATGAGGGTTTTCTGGGGGATCTATGTGATCATAATCCATCCTTTAAACAATAGTTAATTCTTCCCTTCAATTAAATTGAAGAATATTTAAGTATGTATTTTATCATTTTTGCAGGGTGATGTTATGTACCCAGATGTTAAGTAATTCATAGATTATTAAGTAGTCATAACCCATATGAATAATACATGTACTCTTGAATGAAATATAGTTCTTAAACATCTTTATATTTTTACACATGGATCACATAATATAGGAAACACTTTTTCTGTTCCAAAATACATCATTCAATGACATTCAAAACCTGGTTGAAAATTCGTGTTTGCTCATAAAAAACAAATAGTAACGCTGATCTAATTGTTGCGGAGTTATAATTGTAAGTCATTTTTGAACTCAGAGTTGAATTGAGGATCGACATTGTAGTAATACTAAACTTGTTCAATCCATTTCTCCTTCTTCTATCGTCACAGCTGATTGTAGCTTATCTAATAAAACGTTATGACAGCTCAGCAGCTCTCCTCCAAAACATTCTTCAAATTATCAGGGTTCCCATGTTGATTATGAGTTTATTTATTATTATTTAAAAAAACAACAACAACATCTATTCGTATTTAGATTATCGTTGCCCTCGGCTCCAAATAAACTCGATTTTTTTATATATATAAACTTAGCTCCTACAAAACTTTTAAACATTTTTTTTTATTTCACATAGTTTTTAATTTATTTTAATAAATTTATAACAATAGACGTATTTATAAATTTAGGTATATATCAGTGAAAAAGTTTGGCTGTGATTGCTAACAAATAGATGGTTTGACAAAAGGTAATAATAGTAAGTTAATATCGTTTAGTTAGAGAAGGAAATACTGAGAACTCATACAAATTTGTAAAATACTTTTGAATAGCTCTGGGTTTTTTTTTGTATTTATGCCAAAAAAATGTATTAATTGAAGTATAAATATTTAGAGTTCTAAAGATATTAGGAGTGCCCGCAAGGAGTGGGATATCCCCCTTCTCAAATTAAGGAATTTTTGTTTTTTTACTAGATAATTTAAGAATATTTAAAAAATATAAATAAATTATTAACGTTTCTAAAAAAATTTATTTTTCTGTGAATAACTATTGGTTTTTCAAAATTCTCTCCCAAAAAATTTAATATTTGAATTTTTTTTCTCCAAAAATTTAACATTTTTAGAATAATTATAATTTTTTTTTCCTGCGAATTTAACTTTTTAATTTAAAAAAAAAAAATTTAATTCTTTGTGAGTGGTTGTGGATTTAAAAAAAAAAATCATTGAAATCTATTTTTTTTGATTTCTTAAAATAATATTCCAAAAACAAAACCCTCCACCATACAAAAAAAATATATATATATATATAATCCTGCGCACTCCCCTGGATTTGGTTCATCAGTAATATTGATTTGAGTTCAAAGATTTGAAGTTTGAGTTTGAAGATTTCCATTTTTCGCCAAAATATATTTAGAATTTTATTTTATTATCAGAACTTTTATATATTAGAACACTTAACCTCTAGAAATTTCGGCCATTTAAAATTATTTAAATCGATATTGTAGGTGAACTTGACCTTCTAAAACCAAATACTGTTAAATAAATGAAACCCTAATTATTCATACTTCAAATAAATTCTTTTGACGTAAAAATAATTGGAATAATGTGGCGTAATTTTTTTCAAATATAAAAAAATAATAACTCTTAAAATATGCTGTTTTTTTAAATTTTTGAAATTGTTTTTTCTCAGGATTAGATGATCCTATATAAAATATAAGCAGATCTTTGAAATCAACATAAAATTTTTTGAAGAATAAATTAACTTTTATGTTGATTATTGTTTTTTTTTTAGTAAATGGTTGCTCAACCCCCATCAAAAGGGCAAAAAATGCTTTAAAACCAGATTTGATACGAAAACACGTATTACAGATTCGTAATTATCTTGTCAAGAACGACCAGTAATTTGTATGGAATTTAAAAGGTGATGGATAAAGTAAACCTGTATATATTCGTAATAATTCATAAAGAAAATTTCCTTGGAATATCCTTTTAAAAATAGCTCAAAACCTGTTTTTTGAAATATGGATTTTCTTTTTGTTAAAAATCCCTTATACAAATTTCACTCGAAAATAATAAAAGTATAAGGAATTAAATTTGGGGATGAGTAAGGGAAGTAACTGATTCGATTCATACGGTAGAAGACCGTACACACACAGTGTGCAACGATGTAATAGACTAAAAAGGAAATCTTTCAGCTTGTATCCATCAGATCCCTGTAAGAAGAGTTACGTCACGAGATTTCAGTGCCCCCTTGTGACAGATATCAAATGGCCCAAAAAGAATTTAATACAATAAATGAGAAAATAAAATATAATTTTATTGAGCTTAATTATTATAAAAAAATGGAATAATTTCTTTAATTTTGCATACACATTCTTATACTAACATACTTAGACTCATAAAACATAAAATTTTATGACATTTGGCAACATTTATAGACGACTTAGTTGATGGAACAGCTACTTCAGTTATTAAATTTATAATTTTTTTCATTTTTTTGAATTGATTTACATAAGATTTGAATAAATCCTCTATTTTTGAAAATTGATCCAAATATTTCATGACGCAATAGATTAATTGGACAACAAATAGTTCCTCAACGTATCTTAACTGAAGTCTCAATTCTCCATTGTTTTATTAAACCAAAGGCGGATTTTGGAATGTGAAGACTTGCAATTTAAAATTTTTATATTGTTTGAATTAAATACCGAAGAGAGGTACATTTTTAAAGACTTAAACTTTGATTCTGCGTCCCAAATTTGAGATCTTTCTCCTTCAACTTCTTCTTTAATTATTATTTTTTTTTTTTTGCATTAGTTATGGTAGCTCAGAGCGAATCCAAATTTGGATGAGAAGTGTGCCAAATATTTATCTCTAAGACGTCGTCTCAAACAGCAGGGGGTTGAGGTCAGGGCTGGAGGAGGGTCACATGGAGGCAGGCCAGAAGTCCTCCATTTTGTTGTTACATAATTTTTGGGTAATTTTGTGACTGTAATGGACTATTTGAGGCTGTAAGCAGTCCGGATAGAGATGATAATTGTTTTTGGAGTCTTCTCAGCTCCAGTTGGTTACTCCAACATTTTTATCTCATTAGTATTATGAGATAAAAATAAACTTGTTTATTTTGGTTTAAGGTGTCATTTGGTTACGATATGAAGATTAAAATTATGTCAACTCTTGTGTAAAGTCGGTATATTACTTAGATATTTTATATTTTTATAATATTTCATCTTTACAAACTGCAATATTGGGGTATTTGTAAATTGTAAGATAGTTATTATTATAATTTATACATATCGTTAACCTGTGTAAAAAAATCGGACTTATTAAGAATAATTTTCATATCGCCTTCCATCTAATAAATGATAATCATTAATCTCACTCTCAATCTTAGGTAAAAAAATGGTCCTATCAATTTAAAATAAAATATTTGAAGAGCTGTTGTAATCAGGATCATCACTTTGTTGATGCACTTCATTTTCCTAA
Source organism: Lepeophtheirus salmonis (assembly GCF_016086655.4). Classification (NCBI taxonomy): domain Eukaryota; kingdom Metazoa; phylum Arthropoda; class Copepoda; order Siphonostomatoida; family Caligidae; genus Lepeophtheirus; species Lepeophtheirus salmonis. The sequence goes on from NC_052131.2 coordinate 38,890,199, forward strand.
ATTATGAAATTGTATGCGTAGTATTGAAAATAACTATTTTTTACTCATCTAGAAACTCTTTTAGTAGAGGAAAAATCCATTTTCTGGTTTGCTTAACCTCATAATAGTACCGTTGACTAATAGATGGATTAATTTTAATAGTTTTAAATCCAAATTGTAATTCAAGGACCACTAGCGAGTAGGACTCCATATCTTTCTTATTTCTTGAAAAGAGTAGATTCTTGAAATGAACTTCTTGGGTTGTTCAACTCATTTTTGGAAGAACCACTTTGATTCGAAAATACTTTTAATTTAATTATCACTTAATAAAATCACATTCATAAAGTCTCAAATAATAATGAGTAATAAAATTAAAGGACTCTTGTCAACAAGTGACTCAAGTTCGTCTGAAATCTTTCTCAGCTAGTAGCTAATATTCTTTGGGCGGATAATTATAATTATTATTCAGGGAGGTTTATTATTTCTCCATAATGTTGCACTACTCACTGGTGATGTGTTTACAATCGATTAATAGTAAACAACGTACATGCCCTATTTAACTATATCCTCCCTGCAATAAAGCAATTTTCAAAGTTGAAGGTTCTCCCCTCTATTCCAGTAATACATTTTCTCTCTCCAAAATAATGTAACATGCAGTTGAGGATAACAAAGGACGGAATTTAGTAGTACACCTTCTCCTTGCGCTCTACAAAATGTCCATCCCTATGACAAACCTCAATACATTTTGTGGAGCCCGAGGAGAAGGCGTACTACTTGATTTAGACCCTTGTTATCCTTAACTGCATGTTTTATGATTTTGGAGAGAGAAACAAATTTAATCATCCCCCCCCCCTCTTAATGTGATATAAAAATGAGACTTCTTCCATATACGTACCCTCATTACTAATTACTTTATCAAACCTACAAAACAATCAGGTCTATGTTTTATCAGAAGATAATTACGATAATCATTTTTTGTTATTGGATCAACAACGAATCTTTTATAGCGGTGGGTTTGTCAACAAATAAATGAATAATAATAATATTGTCATTAGGTGCTAACAAAATTTTAAGATTTTCCTTTATTTATATACATTTTTCCACAAACATGAAGAAATACAGAATATTTTTTATTACTTGTAGATTTTACTTTTTTCTTATTACTATTCTGATCATTAATTAGATAAACTCATATTAGTTCTTATTAAGGTGTGGATAGTTACCTAATACTTGTATAATTAGGTTTCTAGATTGAGTAGTGCAGGTTAGATTATTATCTATTCAGAATAAAAATTAAACATCAATATGTAATCTTTATTGTATTCGTACAAAAACAGATAAAAAAGTCCCAAAATCAGTCAATAGTTATTCAATCATTCTCAAGTGTGGAATTATTCTTCAATAATATGTAATAATAGGAAATTGTTTACAGTTTTATAAAATAATAATTTGAGCTCAACCAATCAACGTTCAGTGGTTTAATAAAAGCAAGAAGTGGTAAAAAATTAAGAAATAGCAAAGAGACATGGTAAATACATTCGTACATAAAACACAGAAACAAACTAGAATGATTTTTTTCTGAATATAAAGTGAAAATAAATCATTTGCATTCTTAGACGAAATGGCATCAATTTCTATGAAAAAATTATTCGTATTAATCATTTGGAGTCACCACAAATTGTATACACAAATGGCCAACATTGATATTTATCATACAAGAATAAGAAATTGATAGATTTTATTTGGAAGGGCATTTCACGGCCAAAATAAGTTTATTAAACTAAATAAAGGATTCAAATGCTAGCTGAAATTCTTGTGTATCTTAATTCCCCCACAAATTTGAATACCAGGGGTTTTTTTGTCCCAAATATGTGTATGAAACATTGGGCGTTATAAATGTATGATGTAAAAAAAATCAACTAGGAATTTTTCCTTTCCTTAATTTTGGTTCAAGATTGTTTTTATGTTAACACAAGAAATATTATTTATTTTCCTAGAAAATCCTCATAATAAATATATTTTGTTATTGTGTAAACTTTATTGCCTTTAAACTATAGATTTACAATGTTTCCAATAACTTTTCTTTATGAAACTTTTATAGTTTTGTAGTTAAGTTTGTGAGTTAGTGTCTTAAGTGTGACGCTAGTTTTGTTATTTCCAAAACAAAATATCAAAAAAAAAAAAAAAAAAAAAAATTGTTTTTTAATTATAAACTACTTCTAGATAGGGGGAAAATACAGTTTAAAGTAACCAATGGCTTGAAAAGTATATCGGGGACTCTGTTCTATAAAGCAAATAAAATAATAATAATAATTTAAAAAAAATTTTGAACGGAAAAGTACGTGTTTCTTTGTTAAGCCCGTTACTTTTCAGCACATATGTTTTGTTCGTTTTATATTGCATTATAATGAAAACAGAAAAAAACCCCGATTGTGATTAATTGTCCCATCACTAATTACAAATATAATGTATAAAATATTCCTGTTTTCAGAATCGGCTTTGGGAAAATAATTTATTAATTTCATTAGTTATGAAAAAAAACAAATCCAAGATATAAAAAAACGACCATAATAATTTGTTACTTGAGTCTTCCAATTTTATAAATATTGTAATAAAATAATTTTTGATAAAAATGCTCGATAGCTGAGAAGAAACAAAATGAACACAAACTAAACGTGAACAAAAATATTCTAAGCATATGCAGTCGGTGCAGATATTGTTATTTTAAGGGAATAAGTTTTGTAAAAGGATCAAAATTTTGCAAAATTGCCCTTAGGAAAAGCTTACTGTGGGATTACTTGCTTTAAGAAAATTCGCCTTGGGAGAGCTCCCCGGGAAAAGGAATTGCCTATAGGCGATTTATCTTATCAATTGTAATTATTAGAAATTTATAGCAAAGTGGTATTTTTTTCTGTTATTAAAAATATTAAAGAATTGGAATCAGTATCGGGAATTTTTACTAGAATCACATCGTAATTGGCATCAAAAGATTTTTTACAATTGTCCCATTACTCTTAATACATATTTCATATATCTTATTTGGCATAATATACCAACGACACTTTTTGTAAAAAAATCTAAGAAACGACAGTATAAGACCGGCTCTCCGACTGGACTAAACTGAACCAACATTATACTTTTTTTTCTCTTTGGAGAAGTAAAGGTTTAGAGATACATTTTGCATAATAAGATGTGATGTCTTTTTGGTTTTGAAATATGTAATTCTTAATATTACATTCCTAAAGTCGATTGGAGTAAATTACGAATTGAGATCCTTATACAAAGGACGTTGATACATTTCCAAGCCGTTCAATTAGTGAAACAATTTAATGAATCGAGTATCATATTGCTTTGTGTGATGTTAGAGGTCTCAAACTCTAGTAAAAATTTTATAAATAAAATCACGATGAAATAAAAACAGGTACAATGAGATGATAAAGAAAATTGATTTCGTCTTGAAATGATATTACTTTGTTCGTTTTCTTAATGTTGTAGCCTCCATTTTGAGAACAAAATATGGATTGTATGATAAGAAATGAGATAATTTTTCCCGTCTATTTTTTTTTTCATGCATTTAAAAAAATTATATCACTAAAGTTTAATTCCCATGAAAAGGAGGTGTTTCCATGCAACAACAACCTATTTAATTAATTTCCCGAATGTAGGCCATTTTATTTCAATTCATTTTTGTAACTCAATACGGGGGCGTCCGCAGGATTATATATATATGTTTTTTTTTTTTTGGGGGGAGGGGGCTGGTTTTCGTATTTTTTTAAAACAAAATTTCGAAAATTCAAAGCTATACATAAAAATTAAATTTCAAATAATATATTTTTGGATCAAAAATCCATAGATATTCACAGAAAATTTAATTTTTTTGGAAAAAAATTTCAAATATTAAATTTTGTGGAAAAAAATATCAAAAATCCGTAGCTATTGTAAAATAATTAAAGTAAAAAAAAAGTAATTACTACATTTTTTGCTCTGCTTCATAACTTGGCCTATTTACGATTTTTTTTTTGCAAGAAACAAAAAATCCTGTGTACGCATTCCTGAGAACACACATTCTTGGTTACACTTTATACTTAGATGTTCTCTCCTCAAGTATGAAAAAATGATGATAACAATTTAAAAGAATAAGAATACCCATTTCAGGTTGGCAGCAACAAAAAACTCGGCGGATGCTTAAGAGCTACAACCCTGCCTATGGCGGTCTAATATTGTATGTACGTTTAGCTAATAGTATTATAATTGTTAAGTAATTTGTTGATATAATGTTTTTAATCAAGTTTTTAGACTCCTTCGTCATTAAAGGATCCGACATGTATATCAAATTTCAATTATTTTCTGTAAAAAAACAAAAACAAAAATAACAAAAAAAAAACAGCTTATATTCGAATAACAATGATATTAGTCCCTTTAAAAAAAATAATGAACTTCCTTTATTTTAACAAAAGATATTCAACTATATGTCAATTAATTAGAATTAGAGTTAATCAACTCTTAATAAATTATTATTTACGGAAAAAACTGGCAATACAATTAGAATACATATAAATGTTTTTAATGTAGGCCTACATTGTACATACACATGGCTACTATAACTTGAAATGACTTTTATATGTCCTGGTATTTTTTTTTCAATGGGAATTGACATTCCTATTTTAAGAATGATCCCGTTTTGCTCCATTTTTCAATGGAAATACATGAAATTAGAGTTGTATCATCATAATTTAGAGAACAAGACTTTTATTCCCTTCAACAAGGCCGAATATGAGCTCTGGAAGGGTTTTACCACAAAGGACTTGTCATCTGTGAGGATGTTAGGAGTTGTAGCATCAACTGGGGAGAAGATACCGTCAGTCTAGTTCCCTTAGGGGTACAAGCTGACTGGCGCGGACTAACTAAATATTTTGAAGACAAAGGTCAAACCATAGGTTTTGAAGATCATCAAGGAGTCTCCATAGCCCACTCTGTGAAGAAGGTATAGTCCTAGTTTACTGAGAACATGTCCTAATTACTTTCTGAGTTACAGCATTTGGTAGCATGTGGATTTTAATGCCTGCATAAGTTGCCTCAAAAAAATTCCATGACCTCAAAGTATCTGAGAACAAATTCTGGATGTCCATGATGAAGAAGTACATCATCAACGTGTGCAAGGCCTTCAAAGGCCACCTGGAGCGTGTCACTGAAGCCAAAGCGATATATATTGATTAAGTTCTATTGAAATATGTTCAATTAAAATAAGTATTTGCAATAAACAAGTCAAGTTTAATCAAGATCTCTATCATGAGCATGAAATGTTTATTTTTAAAAAGTGCAAGTCTGGTAGGGGCACTTATGATTAGAGATGTAGTTGCCAAAATACTTTATAAAACATTTTAATGTAACCCTTACAATGAGTAAATTCCTTCAAATACTCGTTTATAATAACTAATAATAAGCCTATCAGGTACTGTATATACAAAAATAAAATCGAAATTTATATAAATAATGTAAGACCATCAAAATAAATTAAGCGAACTTCTTGGAGTTGTTGGGTAAGAAAAGGCTTTCTACATGTCTGAAGGACTTACCACTAGCTTTTTTCAGCGCCTTGGACACTGTGGGTACTAACATCTTCTTCTTCTTGGCAAAAGTAGTTATCTTCATATTTTGATTGGTATTGAAGGCTCCTTCCACGTCTTTGGATATTAACTTGGCTGGTCTAACACTCTGAGATCGGTCATTTATGCCTTAGCCATCCCACGGCCATTTTAAGACGTTAAACAAGGACCTCTTAGGCACAATAGTGATCTTGATCATCTCAGAAATTGGATGGCCGGTGCTAAATAAAGTTGCCACTTCAATTATTTTCTCTTTCAATATGTTAAATTACTTGCGGCAAAGCGGTGGTTCCAACGACTTCGTTCTAGTAATATGGACTTCAAAAATGTCGATAAAATAATTTAAGTCAACGAGTTGGACCAGTATGTGAGCATTTATTCAATTACCCAGGAACTGAAGTTTGTCCAGAAGACCGTTTGGAACCATCTAAATTGGATAATTCTAACTATGTTAATTTCATTGTCAAAATAAAGTGAAAAAACACTAGTAACTTTATACTTCACGCATTACATTTTCTCCCAGCATCAACTTTGGGTCTAAAAATGTTTCGGGCTCAATGTTCTGATATTTTTTTTATTTACAGTAGATCCCTTTGCGTTTGAGTTACATCAGGAATATCTTGTAGTTCTTCAAACTTTTTTCCTTCAAAGATGCTGTCAGGAGATCTTTTAGAGATATGACAAAATATTTCAGACTGAGACTCTCGTGGTAATTATTTTCATCGCACTCTCGGTCACATTAAGGTTAGTGGTGAGTCTCATCATTTTGATGTAGAATGATTAAACAATTACTGATATCGGCATTTTGACAATGTATTTTGGCCCAAATACTCGTAAAAAAGATAATTTATTTTTTGTTCTTTTCCTTACTTCTCTCTCATTTGTGTCAGTTTTGATCAAATGATCGAAAACGAAGCATTATTGTTTGTAAATTAAGAGTTTTACCAGATACTTTACTATTTTTGTCACTAAATATGAAGCCATTTAACCGGACATTTTTAAGTACGTACTCAGAATGTAAGTGTCACTCTACTAATTTATGTACTTTTTGTCACTTTCAAATGTTTCTGATTTAACACCATGATATGTATAACCCAATTTGTTTGTAGTTATATTTTAAAAACTGAGTAGAACAATCTCTGCATTGGTTTGTGGAATACAACTCAAGGAAGCATCCCTTTTTGTCATATTCGTACAAAATAAAGAATAAGTCTTATGTAATCATTTGCAATGATCTGTAATATTATTTTAATCCACGAAATCCGTAAGGCTTATAGGTAATCCTTACAAGTATTATATCATTATAGGTATCCTTTAAATGAGAATGGATGATTAAGCCGGACATTAAAATTAATTACTATGAAAATGTGATTTGAGTCATTTGCCGACCTTGAAAACATGGCAGGCCAATGAAATGCGATGATTGTGCTGTATTCACGTATCTGTAGAAAAGATTATAATTTCATTATCGATATGATATTGAGTATTTCATAGTGTAAGGATATTGTAGAATCATATTTTGTGTCCTAAAAAGATAAGAACTCAAAAAATATATAAGTAGTATTAATTCAGCAACTCGATATCTATAGTATACGTTTTATATAAATATATACAAATATGTATGAATATAAACATATCAAGTAACTACATAGCAGAATGACGTATTAATGAACAAAATGAAGGATGTTACAACGGGTTTTCCCAATTCAGAGCATGTTTTTGATAATACTTACGACTCTTGCATGTTATCATGTATATTGAGGAGAGCGTGGATATTTGTTGCGAAAATCAATTTTTGCCATATTACTCAGTATGTAATCTGACATTTTGTTTTTGCTTAGTTCTATACAATATACAAATTTTCATAGCATAGTTAATGGTATTTTAGCAGTAATACTAATTTTAATGTAGGTCATTTTTTTAGTGCACTATGATGGATGAGATGAGGAAAGTTGGCAGAGTAGTGATTAATTAATTATCCATTAATAACAGCGTTTATCATCGTATTAAAGCAAATATATATATATTTCAAATAAACTGATAAACATACCTTTATTGATTGTATTATCTATATTCCTAAAGCAAGGTTTGTTTGAATGTTTGGCAGTTCCTCATTTTTTAGTGTTACTACTTGATAACAGAAGTATATCAATGTAGCAACGAGCGTGTGTAGCTAAAGCTCAGTGCATCATATTAAAAAAAGAAAAGTACATTTAGGGAATTGCTCGAATTTATTAGGTGTCGACGAATAGACACACTTTGCTTTAATAATATAAAAATAACTCCCCAACAAATCCTTTCTGTTACTCTCCGTTTTATAACACATGAGCTTTAGATACCCATGATCCTTGCTAAACCTAATTTAAAGTTACATACATTATTTTTTATTTTTGTATTGAATATACATATTGTTGTTAAAAATGAGTTCTCCACAGACACTGAACAAACAAACTTTGTTTTATTAGTATAGAGTTATGTATTACAACTTTTTAGGTTTTTTCCCAATGATTTTTTTTATTAAATGAAATAAGCAATAATTTTATATACCATTTTACTTTATGTATTTTTTATAAACTTTATGTAAATGGTCATTCCATGATATATTTATAATATTTATCACAATTTGAAGAAAATTACCTATTGTTAAGAAACTCAAAAATCCAACTCCAAATTTGTAAATTTAATTCAACTCTGAGATCATGCCATGATGAATGTTATCAAAAGTTGTCTTCAAGACCCTTGCTTTTTGGACTGTAGTTAATAAACCAATCATTTGATGAGTGTATATATAGTAAATCAATGGGTAGCTATTTAGTTATACCACTAAATACTTCCAACATTAAAAAAAAAAAAAAAAAACTATAAAAAAGTATGGTTGACTTCGATCATATTTTTTAACATAAAATATCTCAAACATCGCTTTTTATAAAAAAAGTTATCAGAACAAGATCAAATCAATATATCACTTTAAAAAATAGATTAGAGTGGTTAGATTTCGAAGATATGAGAGAAGTTTAAATGATGAAAATCCAGTCTAGAATGGGCATGTTCATATATATAAAATTATATTTAAAAAAATCACATTGAATGGTTTTTAAAGGTGTAATACTTAAAGTTAAGCAATTCACCTGTAATATCCACTCTCATAAATGGTTATTATTAGAATTTAGCTATAATACAGAACCAATGCTTTAGTAGTAGTATTACAAAACCCATAAATAATGGAATTTTAGTAATTTAACTATTCAAGTAGTATACATTTATGATTGACGATAATATATATAAGTATTACTCCTCTAAAAACCACTACATTTGAATAAATTATATTTTTTCTTCATCTAAAGAACCATGACGAATAAAAAATTAGCCTTTTTTCACAACAGGAATTATATTTTATGTTATCTATAGAGTATATACCCCAAAACGGGTAGATATAATTATTCAAATTTGACATTTAAAAATGGGCTGAACATGTGCTACTTTTTCCAAAAATGGCATATATTTTGTATAAATTCCATGAGTTTTGGAAATTTGAACAAAAAAATAAATTAATAGATGCTCAAAAGATGTCCTGGCGCTTGACAAATTAAATTAATTAGATATTAGATAATAACTTTAGAACTTAATGAAGGATAAATTAGCATTGTTGGAGGACGAATGTCCCCTTCGTTTGACCGACCCCCCCCTGCTCATAGAAGATACTTACCAATGATGAAAATCCAGTCTAGAATGGGCATGTTAAAAAACAAACAAGCTAAAAATAAACATGGTAACCCTTGCAATTTGAAGAATGTTTTGGAAAAGAGAAAGAGTAATGCTTATGACGTTTCATTATATCAGCGACAATCAGCTGTGACAAGAGGAGAAAGACAAAAGGATATAAACAAGGACAATTTCTAGAATTACTCCGATGTCGATCTCCATTCTACTCTGAGTCGAGTCTAACAAGGACTTACAATTATAACTCCGCAAAAATCCTCTGGGTGAGCACACACGAACGTTTAAACAAGTTTTGAATATAATTGAATCTATTTAGGAAAGGATTTTCATTACTCAGAAATTAAATAATAATGACATCTGCTAAGGAAAAGGACATCCCTTCTTTATACCACTAATTATAAATAAACAAGCCCGCACACTTTAGTTAAATAATTGATAATGACAATGATTAATTATAATCTACCGTTTGTACACATATGTATCTAGTATGTACAAACAAGAATTATATTTGGAGCTAAGAGGCTTATAGTGGTACTTATAGTCTTGTAAAGATATATAACAGTTTAGATATAAGAACATTATTCACACTGAATAATGTTCGTATCTATGTTACTCCTTCTTATCTGTGGTTATAGTTACACCTGTATAAAGTATACCTAGCCCTAGGTATGCACAAGAAGACTTTACTACGGATTTTGAATCGAAATGGTTCAAATTTATGAAAAGATAATCACTTTATTCCTTATCTTATATAAAGGGATTACAATGTAATTTAACTAGTGTTGTTACTTGACACGATCCAGACCAAGGGGAAAAAAAATCTTACTTTCAAAAAACATTTGTTGTTGTTTTTTTATTACTCTGTTTGTCTATTGATCACCAGAATTACGGCTAAAGTATTGATTTTTATCTAATTTAGTATGAAGATTTTATATGGTCTCAGTCAGAGACCATGAAATTTTGATAGATTATGGTAACACAAGACGTAAAATAAATGCATAACCATTACCTTGGAACAAATTGAGACACATAACTCATTTTAAGCTAGGTTTTGCGCTCTACTGAGTGCCCATTCAAGTTTTTTTTCCGTTTTGTTTTTAGAAAAGAACCATTTTGATTTAGTTAATTTGGTCTTGGTCTTAAAACTCAAAAAACTCTCTGTTAGCACATCACTATATTTAACATCTATGCATACATAATATGTATATTATATATAATTCCAAATGACGGAATATTCACATAAATACATACATATATCCTAAATTTAACAAAAAGTTATAATTCCCACGGAATCTATTCATATTCTTTCATCTTGGAGGAGGTCAAGGCTAATTGTATGGGCAATTACGACATAGAACACGTTGTAACCTTTATTATTTCGCAAAATACGAAAATAAACAGACACAAAAGGTTATCAACAATTATTTTTCAGTTATTGTTGATAAATGTTCACTACTTAGCAAAAGCTAATTTTATTTAACCAATCAATATTCAGAACACTGATTAGGGGAAAGATTGACAGCTGACAACAAAATAAAAATTTTTAAGTGCAAATTTTTGAGTTAGTGCGGAAACAACTCAAATAAATTTTTCATATATTTGTCATCGATAGACTATTTTAAGTCTTCCTTCATATTGGTGGCCTTATCTGGGCTGGGGAATTAAAATACTTATCAAACAGTGAACAACTTTGATTCGCTTCCTTAGTTTTTGTGATATTTCTGCAGCAACATCGGAACTAAATGGTTGCTAAGACTCTCAACCTCTCATGTACGAATGTTAACTCGACAGGAATGCCTTGTAGTTCATCTTGACGAAGTAAACCACGTTCAGATTTATCTGCTAGATCCTATATATGTTGGCAACTTTGATAGAAGAAATCTACCTTAAAAAAAATAAAGTGATCCTTGTTTGCTAAAATGTATGAATAAGTAATATAGGAATACATCTAATTAATAAAACAAATTTTGTCTGCTTGTTTGCCAATGTCTCATTCTTTACGGTTACTCCTTCAAAAAAGCAGCAAAAGCGTATAGCTAAAGCTTAGCGCAATATATTTATTAAAAAAATCATGGTCAGTTATACGTTGGATGATAAGGTGTTGTTATATGTTAATGTTAGACGGATAAGCAAAAAATATTGTTTAAAAGAAAGTCTTATATTATCTTTGTTTGGAATTTTTAGTAATTTTTTAAGAATTATATATTAAATATTTTCTTTAAAATAGTTCTTCAATTAAAACTTGAGCATATGTTCGATATTAATAAAGCAAAGTGTGTCTCTTAGTGGATGCTTCATTTGGTAATGCTCGCTAAATATCTAAGGACTGCGTAACTACTTGATTTTTAGAAATAAAAGCGTAGCCACGAGCCTGCGTAGCTAAAGCTCGGTGCATCATATCAAAAAGAAAAGTTTATATAGAGATAAAAACCCTTTATATAATGGGCATATTAAAAAAACCCAAAATCAACATGATAACTCTTACGATTTGAAGAATGTTTTTGAGGAGATCAACTACACTCAGCTGTGATAAGGGAAGAGAGGGAAAAGGAAATAAACACGGGCATTGGCAAGAATTAATCCGATTTTGATCTCCAATTCTACAGTGAGTCTAAAAAATCATTAAGGTTACCCTCCGTCTTTTATGTTCACACACGAAGGTTTAATCAGGCTTTGAATATGCAGAAAAGGAAGTTCACTACTCAGGAATTAAATAATAATGACAACTGCTAAGGTAAAGAAAATTCATTCTTCAGATTACCGATTCCAAAAAAACTGGACAAGCTAAATTTTTTTGAGGATTTACATTCCTATTAGACATTAGTATATATCTGTATTAATAAGGCAAAGTTTGTCTCTCTGTCTGTTGTCGTCACTTAATAACTCCGATGAATCCCGGGTAGTCAAGCTAGTAATTAATAAGAGCACATATATCCTGCATGTTATCAGTATATACTTTTTTTTTAATGTATACTCTCGAGGATTTCTTTTGACACGATGAAGATTGCTATAGGATGATTGATAAGTGATGTGTAGTCCTTGTATTTATGATGAAGGGATTTCTCTTTTTTTTTAATTGCTTGCCCTCTTCCACCAATGTATTTATACCTCCTTTCACTGCCTATTATTAAGTACTAAGAGAAATTGTCTCAGATTCCATCACATAACAATATTGTGTTATTTTTTTGTTTTCCCTGGCCAACAATCCAGGAAGTCATTATTACAATAACAACAATATATTATGTGGTTAGCTATATGTACAATGTACATATAGCATATACTTAGCGATGAATTAAAGACATTTATGTACCTCATGGTAGGGCAGCTCCTTCAGCGTTTGAAGAAAACAAAATCTCCCGTTACTTTTAGTGTAACTGAATATCTTCCCTCTTTTTAATTATAAATAATAATATGTAGTAATAACTAATAAGAATAAGAAAACACATTCTCCACTTGGAACTTTATAGTTGATCAATCAACCAATCATGATTCGTGGTACTTAGTTACCTACTATCTACATATCACTCTCTATAAGAAAATTATTACTTTTTATTAATAAAAAATATCAAAAAAGGTGCACACTCAAAAAATGTCGCTATAATTAGCTCCTACTTTCATATAGTTTAGTTAGTTATTGATCTAGGGGACCGTTCTTAATAGATTTTCTCAGATTCAAACTTCATCTAAAATATTTATTAGATTGTAAGGGTACTGTCGTTCCGTATTTTGTATATTTAGGATTAAATATGCCAGCTTTATCCAAAAATCTGTAAACATTATAACTTTAGCGGTATTATTCGACTAAATATATTTTTAGAGGTACTCAGATTTTGTAGTACCATTTTTTTTTTTTTTTCAAAAGGAACATTTTGAAACCTGAAAAACACTACTTTTCCCAAGATATATTAGTTTCTTAAGAACCACTCTAATATACATAGAGATATATGATGCACAGGTTAACTTTTTCCTGATCGGGACGTGTAGCATTTTCAACCCACTCTTACAACAAAACTCAACTTCTTCATAACTTGCTAGATAAATTTGTTTACCCTTTAAATGTCATATCTCTTACTCAAAAAAAAAAAAAAAAAAAAAAAGTGTTACTCCTCATTTCAGAGCTCTCAAGTCTTTCTCGATGGGATTGAAACTCAAGCAAATCCACTCTTTCGTATGCTACTATGCCACTAATTAAATTTTCTTTCCCATTTTTTTAGACTTAGAGAAGGTAACCTTGAATTATTTGATGTTAGGACGACCTTTTTTTGGAAACTAATATTGACCGCAAGTGAGGATTGCTATTTCTGTGATAAGTTATATACGTTGTGGGGGTGGTACAAGGGTTATAACCTGAAAACGTTACGTCACGCTAAAAAATGTAGAAGATCATTTAATTATGAGTGAAAATGTTTATGGGGAGGTTTCTACAAGACATTTTTAAATTTCAATTAAAATTTCTACTACATGTATATTTAATTTTTTTTTTTTAAATATGATAAAATTTCTTTTAACAATTATTTTTTTAAATTACAACAAATTATTTTTTTGTAGGTATATTACATAAAAAAGAATGTAGGGAGATATATATAGTAATACATTAAGTTAACAAGCACCTCTTGAAAAAATATTTAAAAAAGAGACAAAATATTGACCTATAAGACGATATATTAATTGTTTGCATATTGTATTATGTATGTAACGGGAACAAAATCAATTTTCAAATAATGAAAAATCCCAATAAAAAAACAAACAAATAAAAATACCTACATAGATTGGAACAGACTTATAAATGATTGAAAATCTATAGGAAACTTTTCAAATACATAGGTACAACCAAGGGTTTCAACTAAAAAGGGTGTATAAATTGAGCATTCTATGATACAAAGATAATGTTATATTTCTTTCAGAAAAATATACGTAGGTATATGGGGTAAGATATCCTTTAGTATTGATTGTATGCCAGACCATATTGAGAGCCGTAGTACTGAGCAGCTGGTCCAGGATAGGCTGCGTAGCCATAGGGACCATAAGGTTGTTGCTTTTGAGGATACACTAAAGAGCAACGAACACAACAAGGGGAAAAAGTAAAATTACGACAATGAGTTTATGATTTACACATCAGATTCCTTACCCGGCATCAAATACTGCATGTTCATTGCATCCTCTCGTTCCTTATCATTCTTAAGACATACAGCGGCCAGGGAAAAGAGAATGGAAGAGACAAGAGCCAAGCCAATTCCGATCCAGCAAAGGATATAAGACCAGTCATATTTGAATTCTGTGTTGTCGATAAGAATTTGAGGCCATGTCTTGACAAAGAGATCTGTATCGGATCGATCTGTTATTTTCATTTTTTCATAGTGTTCTACAGAGTGCCAGAGGCCCATTCCTCCTGCTGCGAATAAACCTGAAAAGATTGTCATTTAAAATAAATAAAAAAACAATCTTTTAATGGATGAGTCTCTTACATGCTACTAACATCATTACTGCAGAGGCTGTTATATTCGAAGGAGATGCACGCCAACAACCCACGATTCCGGTTGTGGAGGATACTCCAATGAAGAAAAAAGAGACAATGAATAGTGAAATCATTGCTCTACCCATATCTGTGGATAGATTAATAACAACGTTGGAAATTAGGATTTACATGGATAAATGGGATTTTTTTTACAAGGACATGTGGAAAAAATTTGCTTTCTTATACCTAGCTAGGGTCTCTACATCTAATTATAATACGGAATACGTATATGCTTTACTTGCAGTAAAGCATATGTAGACTAATAAGTAATAATCAAATGATGAAACATGGTCTATGAAGCATGTTCAACTTTGTACATAGTATTCATATCATTTATCATCATCACATCTGTTTTGACAAAGTACGTACGTACTTTTTAGTATTTATTGTTTTACAAAAAGAAACTGATTTCCTTCTCAAGGATCTTTACGTACACTGTAAAAAAATAAACTGAATGTTTTTTATTGTAACATCCAAGTATGAACTAATCCTCTTATTTAAGAAGTCATGAAGATGACGGGATGCATATATATTTCAATTGTACTTACGAATCCGTGTCATATTATCCCAAGTAAAGTCCTTGGTCTCTCCCTTTTCATCGGGGAAGTAGTAGTTGATATTGTGGCACCATGTCTCTACAGGAGAACTGTAGAGCTCTGAAAACAATGGTAGTGTTTTACAAAAATATAAAAAGTGGATAAAAATAATCAATGCATTATTATTTCACTCACCAATGACGGGAGCCTCTTCTTTCTTGTAGAAGCATTCACGGAAGAGTCCACGAGATCTTGTGTAAAACAGAGGGCTACTATTAAATTTATTCGATATATACTCTAAAGGATGTTCCTCATTATATTCCTGAAATAGAGCATGAGTAAGGGTCAAACTTTTGAAGGCAACACATAACTGTACAACACTATTGCATTCAAGTATTATTATTTATAATATTTCATCTTTTCTGATGGAAAATAAGCAAAGTAAGAGAGAAAGAACCGGTTTCAAAGGTATATATATCTATATTATAATATGTATGTACATTCTACATTTAACACACTATAATAAATAAGTAACGTGCCTCTTCGACACTCCTCTATGTCTTTCTTTTGTCCCTACCTCGCAGCCCCTCTCTTATACACACCACTGTCCCCCTGGTTGCTGCAATACCAGCTCTGCTACATTCTTCTTTTTTCTTTCTTATGAAAAGTAACGTCGTTTATGTCAAGTTACATATATGTAATTATAGGTTTTATCATATGTTATAATATATGTAATATGTATGAGTGGCTTTAATATGGCTTAAATTGGACTAACTTGTTGTATTAAAAAAAATACCTCAACATAACTACATATAACTAGCCAGCCTGACTACCTGCCTCTGAATCAATTGCATTATCTTCTTGAGTTATTAAGAAGAAAGAGTCTCAATAGTTCATTAATCCTCACATGATTGCATATATCCATTCATCAACAATTATTATCTCAGATTGAGTGTTTCAAATATTGTATGATCCTAATTTAGAAAAAAAAGAAGGTATGAAGTAGTTATAAGTCCTTACCCAAATTGCATCCCTATCCACTTTGATAACTTGCCAATTGTCCGTGGAGAAAGTAAGTGCTAAAAGTCCGGCTGCCACCAGAGCAAAAACGGAAGCAAAACACAGAGTCACTGCACTACAAAACGACATTTTGCTTGGATAATTCCTATTTAGTACACACTGAGAGAAAGGGAGCTAAGACCTAATATGCCCACGAAAAACAAGCACCAATATAGTTTGGACTCATTCACTTCGTATTCGATTGAACTTTTATTTCTAGAGGCAATCAACACGGGAATGATGATCTCATAGTCTTATACAATATACACACTATAACACACACACTCTTTCTCTCCTTGCTGGTACACAAATCCTCCACTACTAAATAAGAAAAAAAAAGATATTTCAAATATGATTCTAAAATTATAATTTAAAAAAGAATAAATGAATTCTACTGTAGTCTTTTACCTGAAGAAATAATACCACTCACTACGCTCCACTCCACTCTGCATCGGCATACCACCTTCAGAAGAAGAAGGTAGCCAAAAGCACCACCACAGGTAGTAGTTACTAGTTAGTAGTCCAAACAGTAAAAGAGAGAAAAAGAGAGAAGTGGATAAATTAACCAGAAATAAAAACGCGCGCACACCTTCAATTTCCCCTCTCTCTTTTGTAAGGGGTACAACAGGGTCGGCATTGGGAGTTTTTGAAGACAAAGTAGGTGCCCAATGCCAATATTACCCAAAATGGCAGTCACTCCTAGAAATACGAACCTTAATGATCTCATACCCAATTCATTTCCATGTGGATTATAGGGCCACAAACATCATCATCGGATTTAACTCCACTTATGGATTCTTCAAGCGTTCAAATTGGACAAAATCTGAAACACATCATTAATATTCTGGCATAATTTCTCAGAGTGTCAACTATCGGCAATGGTAATTTCAAAGTATTTGAATTGATATTGCCACAAAATATTAGGTATTCCATGACAGTATCGTTAATTCAAGGACCCCCCTGTCATATTTCTTAAAGAAGGATTCATGAGGCAGGTAACACTGACATACCTACAGCATGTACGTATATATGTCTGCATAGAACCATGATCATTATATTCCTATTTTTGATAAGAAATCAAGAATGAAATATATTTTAGTTTTTAAAGCTATATAGGTAAAGTACTCGATATACTTTTTGTGGCCTTTGGCCATTCATTTAGTAGAAGTCAAGGCCTACTTCTCTTCCTCTATTTCTTTCTACAACGGGTTCAAGCTGACAAAACATCTTGCAATTGTCTAAAGATTCCTCGAATCATCA
This sequence comes from Lepeophtheirus salmonis, assembly GCF_016086655.4. Lineage (NCBI taxonomy): Eukaryota > Metazoa > Arthropoda > Copepoda > Siphonostomatoida > Caligidae > Lepeophtheirus > Lepeophtheirus salmonis. The sequence continues at coordinate 38,907,874 of NC_052131.2, forward strand.
TCATCTTATTCATGGCAAAAATGGAAACTATGTTAGTATGTATGTACTTCTTTCTCTCTTTTGGAAAATAACTACTCTGTTGTATATATAATGTACATATTTGAAATCAGGTTACGAGGAGTTGTACTTGTAGATTGTATACCTATGTGCTATGTATAGATGGTCAGAGTAGTTATCTATGTAGGGGTATAGGTATATATATAGTATAAATTCGCAATGATTTCACTTTCTAATAAATTATTGCTCTGAGGAAATGAGACTCTAAAGTGGATCCCTTTGTGAACTGTGAGTCAAACACATGTAGGAAATACGAGGGAGTAAAAGTTACATAACTTATTGAGTCATTCAGACTTGAGATGTTTTAGTTGGAATTCCAAAAATCCATAAATTCCTTTTCTATTGGAACATAACCATTTCGACAGCTTTGTCCTAACAATAGAGGCCATTCCCTCTTGCAAAAAAAATCCAAGAGCCTACCTCTAGTACATTCCATTGTACTTTTTTTTCTTACGAAAAAATGGGAAATTCTATATGCAATGCCTCGAGTTTATGCCCATTTTTCTACCTCTTACTCTTTTCTTTCTAGAAAGGGCATCTAATTGGAGGGGACAATAGTTGATTTTCCATTCGGGTGAACACTGCATTTCATTTTCTAAGTACCTAGGCAGGCTATATATGCATGTATTGTAAGGAATTGATTTCTACTTGCATATTTCTATAAGCGTGTGCTTCATTATTGCAATTATGTATGTAGGTAGGTCTAAAGAAATGATATTACACAGCTCGGTATAGGAGTGGACAGACGTTCCATTATTTGTACATGTGTAATTATAGGCTCGGAGGGGAATTGTTAGTTTTATAATACTAATGAGTAATTTATGAATGAAGGAGAAGGCAAATCCTCTTCAAATGAAACGCTCTTACACCTACGCAATTTCCTTTTGTGAATCTTTTAAATAGGAAGTACCATGGGCTCTGATGAGTTGGCCTAACTATATACAATAATTAATAAATATACAACTAACTATTTCCTTCTACACATAACAATCTTCATTACATCTCTCAACCTTTCCGCCAAAAAAGATTGAAAAAAAGTCTAAAAATGGTGAGATGGGTAATAGCTTCATTTTCTATTCAACAGTATGGATATTCACTATTCATAGCTTAACAATAATAATTAATTTGAGTTCAATAAATCAAATTTAATAGCATTTACAAGGGGTACCCCTTATAAGTAGGAATATCAAAAGCTGATAATAAAATACATCGAAGTAAAGTCCAAAGGCGGAGACGATAACAGGGAAAGGAAGAGTCGTGGAATTACAGATTACAGTAACTATTCTAGACTAGAGCTCATCATCAAACTTTCATTTGATATAGAATAGATAGACAAAAGCTAGATTGATTTAAACTGTGGACGATTCCATTGTTTCAGTTATGTATTTGACTTAATAATCTCACACAGTGGTAGTCTGACTCAACTTCAACGAAGGGGGAGGTAAATGAAAATATTGCAACCCCTAAATTATGAAATACATCATAATTGCTTGCAATCGAAGGAGTTGTGATCATACGTTAATCGGTTAAACATGTAATGTTATCCGCTAAGACAAAAGTATTTTTAATTGTCAGTTTTATCACTTCTTATGACTTCTTCGCTTTCGTCTCCATCTGGTTCCATGTCATCTCCATCAAATTCAATGGATACAAGGCAAAACTTTTCAGTTCATCAGCATTACATTCTGCACCAATGTTCCATAAAACACAAAATAGTCGTTCATTATTATGTCCTTTATTCTATTCACACATGAGAAATGTTTTGAGTTAAATAAATTTTTTTGAAATAAAAAAGGTCATTATTTTAAATATTTGGTAGGGAAAATAGTAATTTCCTATTTCTTGCACCTTTTTTAAATCTATGTATATCTCGTTCATATTGGTTACAGCAGATCATACGATAAGGTGTATTGTAAAGGTGTGAGAGTATACTACAAACCCTTTTCGGACTGTATTGCGCTTGGCCGGTTTAGTCTTGAATTATCGTTTGTCGATTATGGAGGTCTCAAAGGAAGAAATTCGTTATATTTTACATTTTCACTACCTGAAAGGGGAAAAAAGCGTCGAAAGCGACCAAGGCAATTTGCAATGTATACGGGACCGATATTCTTTCAGTTCATGTTGCTCAATATTGGTTGTATATTTTTTTATTATTAAAATGAGAAAATACATTTTCACAAAAGTTCTACCCTCTACTGTGAACAACTCGACCGTTTGAAGATGGGGATCCAACAGAAGCGGTCAGAATTGATGAAGAGGAGAGGAATCGTGTTTTATCAAGACAATGTCAGACCACACACATCTTTGAAAGCTCGGATACGATGTTATTATAGATCCAGCCACCATTTATGACTGGCACCAAGGGACTACCACCATTTCCTGTCTATGACCAACTCACTTGGGGGTACAATAGAGACCTGTGAAAATTGGTTGTCCGAGTTTTTTTGCCAATAGGGACAAGGGCTTCTATAAGAAGGCATTATAAAGTTGGATTCTCGTTAGCAACATGCTATCTAACAGAACAGAACATACATGGCATATTATGTGATATGTGTACTGGGAATTTTAATTACACTGTATATTCTTAACTGTGAGATCACCAAACACGTCTGTCCAAATTTATCTTGATCAATTATAGACAATGTAATGAGAAGAACTAGTATAACTGTATATATATAATAGAGTTTGTTTGTGTCCTTTATGGGTGCCCATGTTGTTGGAGCAAAAAGGCTGACACTTTGCATGGGTCCATCTTTTGAACTTGGTCAGTCTAAGACGGGGTACCAATTTGTTGGGGGGGGTGTTCATATAAACCTTTAAATTGAATCTCCAGACAAATTTATACAAACTTTATTTAATTTAGGTATCCAATATTCCATATGGGAATCCATTTTATTGCACCTGAAAAAAATGAAAGTGCAATTTTCACCAATTTCTCTTTCTGACCATAACTTTTTTGATTTTGAATAAATTTAGATAACGTACTTATTAATATACTTGTTGTTAGAGACAACTGTAGCTTTTTTGATTTATAGCTCAACCCCTTATCCGGTCTCCTTGAGCTCCACTAAATAATTTTGTGTTGTTGGTATAGAATAAGCTGCGAAGCCGGGTAACCCTTTGCTAGTATATATACATATTTTAGCTTTTCTTAAATTTCAAAATCTTGAGTTTGCCGCCCCATCATCAATTTAGTTCAAATGGAGAACTCATGGCCTCCCTGAACGTAGAGTATAAGATACTTTGTATTCTATATTGTTCTCATTGTTGCATTAAAAAAGATATATAAAATAGTCCTCATATCGATTCATAAGTTTTGTGTCGAAAATTTACACGTTCCGTCTCCTATTTTTTACATTTAAGTCCTAGGCATAGAACAAGTCTTAGAACGGTCACTGTATATTGTATTAAATAAAATAATTATATTTTCTTTTCTTTTTAGCTTTCAATATTTATATTACTCAACTTGTTGCTTATTTGCGTTATGAACGATGATTTGTTGAGTTTTAAATTCACCAAACTATAATTATTGAAGAATTAGTCCCACTATAGAGTATGAACAAACTAACAAAAATATATTATATGAAACAGTCTGTAGCTTGTGGTTTAAATTATATCTTTAAAAAAGGGCGAATATTAAGAAGCATTTTCGCAGCTCACTCTATTTGACTAACATATGCCTATATTTTATATTAAATAATATTATCATTGATGGAGTTGTATTTTTTTACCGCAAGGAAGATTTTTCCAACTAGTAACTGATTATAAGCTTCTTTTTTTTTTTTTTTTTTTTTTTTTTTTTTGATGCAGGAATATCATTCTCTCTCAAATCTCTTATTGATTTCATATTTATGATCATGAATTGTAATTAACAATTCATGATCATTCACACAATTCCTTTATTTAGTTAAACCTGCTCCTTGATTGAAAATCATCTTACCTACAGCCAAACGATAAAACAATAAATATTTTAAATGCAAAGTGTTCCTTTAAAGAAGAATGACCATGAACTAGAGTACAAACGCCCACCGATCTCTCTCTCTCTTGTAGGATTAATGTTTGCTGTTTATAAAAAACAAAAACAAATTGCAAACACCTATTTTGGCTACATTATTCTGAGCTCTTTATTTATGTTCTATCCATTTTAAAGTCATTTTTGAAGAATGATTCATTAAGAAGAGTTGAATGGAGCCGTTAATGCGAATTCATGAAAACCTTGATCTTAAATGTTTTGAAAGGAGTGTCAAAACAAATACTACATATGTACATGAAGGATGACAAGGGCATTACTGAATAGAGTACATACCTACACAACCAGGGGTGTCCGCAGGGGGTATGCTGGAGGGCTTTATCCTCACCAAAATGAAGAAATCCTTGATTTTTTTATAGAAAATTTAATATTTGACATTTAAATGGGACTACATAATACTGGAAATCAACCATGCAAATTTATATACCGGAAATATATTGTACTATGGCCCAATAATGTTTTACATAAGACTGACTATCCATAATAATAATAAATATATATAATCCTACGGAGGCCCCTGAAAACAGTCCGGATAACTGATTCTGTGGGTATATCCAGAGTCTAGACTGTTTTTGAGACTATTATCGCTACAAACTAATGTTTTATTCCTTTCTTATGTATATAAAGGATGGCATGGATTAATTAATTATTAAAATAGTCTTGAATTGAAAATCGTACAATATTAAAATTTAGATTAAATTTGATATTGGTGTAGAGAGGTTCTAGTTGATATGACATTTAGCTTGTGTCATAAGAATAAGCATGTTGAAGTAATATTGAGAAATAAAATTTTTAATAAATGTCAAAACAACTTACTCCATCGGATGGCAAATTGTAATTCAGCAAAAATATACTTTTATTTCAGGGTTTTTATGTACTTTTAACTCAAACAGGTAAGAGATAAGAAATTAAATATATAAATATTTAATTTTTGAATTATAACCACGAATAATTATATGTTTCTTAAAATAAAGAGGTTTTAAGTATTTAAGGTGTTTTTTTTACATTAAAGTGCAAAAGAATAAGAGGCAGAAATTTGATAGAAAATAAAAAATTGTCAGCTAACTTCGCTCTCTTTACTCCACTCACCTTGAGTTTAGCCTAAGGGTCATCCTTAGCATTTCAAAACATAAATCGTGCCTTTGCATGTATTAGTATAATTATGAATTTTATGAATACAAAAATCCTATTCACAAAAATTAAAATTTTATGGAAAAAAAATTCAAAAATCTATAGGTGTTTACAGAAAATTAATTTTTTGTGAAAAAAAATTTAAGAAATTATATTTTAAATATTAAATTTTTTGAAAATAAATAATTGAAAAATCTATAGTTTTTGACAGAAAATTAAATTTTGTAGAAAAAAATTTGGAAAATTAAATTCTTTGGAAAAAATTTTCAAGAAATAAATTTCAAAAATTAATATTTAAAAAACTAAGAAATTCAAATAATAAACTTTTCGGGAAAAAATTTAAAAATCCATAGAAATTCATATATATTAAATTTTTTGGAAAAAAAAATGGAAAATATGGTTTATTTTAATTTCTTTTGAAAATCTCAATGAAATTCAAATATGAAACTTTTTGGAAAAAAAAATCAAATATTAAATTTTCTTGTGAAAAGCAAAAATTCCTAATTTTTTTTTTTTTTTTTTTTTGGGGGGCTACAGCCCCTTCAGCCCTCATCCAACGTACTACCCTAGTTTGGGTGTCTGATGGTGATAGAAACTAAACTTTTTTATCTTCTTTTCATCAGATCTGTTTGTCGCAGTTGAAAAAATGATGACTGTTATATGTTGTCTCTATGTATTGTTGTGACCTATTGTGTGAGTCGTTATTTATTCGGTGTAGTCTAGTCTTAGGAACAGTCTTATCGGTCCTTAGAACTGGCATTCCTTGGGACAGGTTCTTAACAGTCGGTCCTTGGATCACTCCCCCCCAAATGTCGACGGTTTATTATGGTAAATAAAATATATAAGATATGTATGAAGATCATTGCTTATATCTTGCAAAAAATATTATTTTACAATGAAATACAGGCATATTATATTTTACCTAGTTATATTCTATTTTATAACGGAATATATGAAAATAAAAACACCCTCAATGAACTCACGGGGGATCGATTGGATTGGATTGATATTTTTTTAAGAATAGAAAAATGGGATTGGACTCGACTGTAGGACAGTCGTGTACCATTCAGAATTAACTGATCTACGTTACTCAATACCACTGAAGCTACGTGACCTGTCATATCGAAAAAACAGGAAACCATTTGCTTTAATTGGATTCTCCCACGAACAACGGTTGTTGGATTTGGCTCATCTTGAAGGACCTATACAGTCGATTGCTGTTTTGTTTTAGGCCCATATACAAAGATCCATGTTTCTGCACCTGTGTAAACATAACACGCCTCTAACAATTTTTTTCACCATTTCCTGGCACCTATCGACACGAGCCTTCTTTTGATCATTCGTTCGATTACGTGTGATCCAATGTGAATAAATCTTCTTTACATAAACACTTTCACGCAATGCGGGTCATACTGAATCCCAAAGGTGCCTCAATCTTCCGGTAAGTCACATGATAATCTTGTTTTATTAGTAGAATTCTATTGTTTAATTGAAAATAATATTTCAAATAACTATAAAATACTCAAATCAAGTGTAAATAACAAAATGTTCTTAAAAAGTTCATACTTGTAAATACCAAGTTATCAACTTGATACAACACATAGTTTCTTTTAGGCCAAAAATATAAGTAGGAACCAAGTAAATACCCTAGAGTGATAAAATTGAGACTTACTCAAAAACCATCTGGATTAAACTTGTTTATAGTACCGTCACTCCTTTTGTGATGAAAGGCTTGGATATGAGATGCACGTACATTGATTTCGAGGGAATGTAGATTTTATATATAATTTATATTTTGATTTTTAGGGTTTAAACATACAACAACAACTAGACTGTTCAATTTCATCCGACGATTTTGGTGACTTCAAAAACTTTGACATAATTTTGAAATAAAATAATTTGGAAAGAAAAACAGCGATGCAGCAAAAATGTACTAAGTTTTTTGTAGCATCATTGGTTTTCTTGTTATGGCTGTATTTTTGTAATTAAATATTCAGTTTCTGCTGTATTTTGAACTTTTCAAAATTAACGACCTATTAAATAATGAAAAAGGTAAAAAACAAAACAAGAAACAATTTAGTAATTAAAGGAATAACGTTTAGTGCATGTGTTCTTTTTTCTTTTTGTTCATAATTTAATAGATCATTGTGGTGTTAACATCTCCCTCTAAATAAAGAACTTTCGCTTAACGTTGGTGTATTTAAAGAATATATATCTGTGTATATATACAATACAGTTTGTGTGTGTGTATCCTTTATGGGTGCCCCCACCGTTGGGGTTAGGTGGTCCAAACTTTGCATGGGTGTTTGTTTTAAACCTGGTAAGGCTAAGATGGGGGTGCAAATATATAAAGAGGACTTATTCTATATCCAAAACACAAAAATTGTTTTTTGAAGGTCAAGGAGTGGGAGTTGAGCTTTATATCAAAAGTGACCCGTGTTTTATGAACTTATTCAAAATCCAAAAAGTGATGGGCAAAATAATATATTGGTAAAAACTTTAGCTTTTTTTTTTCATGTGCAGAAAAATGCAAAAAGACGATGACTATTGGGTTTGAAGATAAAATAAAGTTTGTAGAAATTTGTCTGGAAATTTATTTGCATATAGATTTGAGGGATAAAAATAGATGTTAAAATGAAATATCTGTCATTTCTGAATATTTTTTCATAAAACGTGAATTTTTAAGAAGAAATGCCAAAAACAGATGCATTTTGGACACAGAATTTAAAACATTGAATTTTCACTTCCCAAAAAATTCTATTAAATAGTTTTTGCAATATTTGGAAAAATGAACCAGCTATCTAGGGTTATTTTTTCGACAACATTATTCTTCATAACTTTTTTTTACTCGTTCGATTTTTTTTTGGTAGTTTTGTGTTCCTCTTTACAATGTCGATTATTGATTTTGTTACTTTTTTTTTGGAAATTTTATACTTACAAAAAGTTTTTTTTAATATTTTCTTCGCAAATTTTAATTTGGCAATTTTTTGACGAAAATAAAGATAGACTTCTCATAAAGACAAATTTATCCATGCATATATGTTCTTATGTTATTTGAAGTTTGTAATACAATTTTTTTGTATTTCATAATAATAAATATATATATCATACAGATATGATATATATATATTATGTGATTCCCTCACAGAAGGGATTTAAAAAAAAGAAGATATAACATTGACCATTGTCAATGTGATCCCCCTCTCCCTACTTTGCCCGATCAGCGCCGGGTATCCCTTTCCTATTATATATACAAGGTCACCCATAAATCTTAGGATAGGAACATGGCTGGGAAGGTCTTACTGCTTCTAGCAAAGTCTGTGCAAGTCTTTCGAACACTTTTGGGTCAAGGTCCTGTGACCCCCTTTCTCGTCAGATCTCAACGTATTGGACTTCTCCATATAGTTTATTCTTGAGAGGAAGATTGGCGTGACTTCCTACCGCAGCATCAACGACTAGAAGGCAACCATAGTGTCTCCACGGGACAACTTGTCGGAAGAGACCATCCGTACAGCGTGTTACGCAGTCCCGAAGCGTCTGAGAGATGTAGTAGCCGCAAATGGTAGTAATGTGGAATAAACTGGCCCTCATTTTGAAGAAAAATTTTACTCTTATTGCAATGTTCTAAAAAGATGTTTCGAAAAATAAATATTTGTGTACTTTCTTGGCTGTTTAAGTTGTTCTGAGACTTATGGGTTACCCTGTATATATGTATTTTTTTTCTATATGTTGAGTATTTACTCCCTATTTAAATCTTCTTTCTTGTAACTAAATACTTACTACCTTGAATTTACTGTGAATGAGTGTGTTAATAAATACATACCCCTATATAATTTTGAGGAGCTGTTTCAACCTTAAACTTTAATAGACTATAGATTTTAAATTTTGTTTATATGGCAAGCCATTCAATTGTCCAGGGTGTAAAGAAAAAATTATATTCATTATGGATGTATCACTAGTAAACTCAACAATTTGAACTCAAGTTGTAATAAGTCACCAAAAAGATGCTCAAAAACCTTGCTCGTCGGCATACAACCCAAGTATTACTTGAGACTAGATCTTTCTCCGGATTTTTTGTACATAAGTACCGCCCTATAAGAAAAAAAAAGTTACGGAACTCTGATATTTTAACATTGCGTTGACACAGTTTGCCTGGCAAGCATAGATGTAGATAATACAATGTATCCGAGAGCAAAATTCCGTCATCTGTGTCACAGATAAGCTCTAACTCAAATCTCGCCCAAAAACCTATACACTATTAAAAATATAGTAGCAATCTTAATATGAGGCGCATTCATTAGTCCAATTAATACAAAAAAATACTTGTACAATCTGAAGTACAATGATTTTTTTTTTTTTTTTTTGGGGGGGGGAGCTTATTCTTATAGAAAATATTTATCAATTGGGGCGAAGCTGCAGCTCCTTTTCTTCAGGGAGAATCCTAAGATTCTTTAACTTCAGTCTCTTTCTCTTTCAGCAGACATTTGAAACCCATAGGAGAAGAGAGCTACCAAATTTGTTTTTAGGATTACGTTAATGTGATTAAAATATGGTACCAAGTAATTGAAGTTATTTAATTCCTTGGCGTGATGACGAGTTAGCAGTATATGTAAGATTTCTAAAATAATTATATATTATGTAAAGCCCATCATTCAAAAGAACATAATTAATATAATTTATTCATCGTTGTCTAAAAATTAAATATATAACTTCTCCAAACCAAAATTATAACCAAAAGTAATCAACCTATCGTTACATACTACAAAATTACATGAATCTGAGAAATATCTTGGGACTCTAATTCAATTAGTGCCTATGTCAAATTTAAATCTTCAAGTTGTCTCAACTCTATTAAAGAAAATGCTTATTTGAACTTATTATCTCATAGATTCAGAAGTCATAGCTAGATGGTATGGATGTACATTAGACTGTAACGTAATGAAAGTTTGGAATTTGTTATCGTAGAATATTTTTATTTTGTATTTTATTCATCTTCACAAGAAATAACCTTAGATTGTCTCAAAAAAAAAAAATGTCTTTCATTGACGCGTTTTGATTAAAAATCCGTAAAATATCGAGTTGAATCGAGATACAGCATTTATTTAAAATTAAGAATTGTAGATTAGAGGTCAATCTCTAAACAATATTCAACAACATTGCTCCAGTTTGCCTCATATCATGGGTATTATAGTCCTAAAGACGTCAAAAGTAATTAATTCTATACTTTTTTGGTACTGCATACTACACACAAATATTTGGTTTGTTTCTTCATTTTTACTACTCAAATCTTGTTTTTTGATACGATCATTTGAAAAATTGAATATAATCTTATATCTTATCCTAATAAGTCATTAGATATGATGTTTCCGTACAAGCTACCCCTTTCAGTGCTACAAAACGTAAAATTGATTAGAAAAATATTACGTCTGACAAAAAAAATAGAGTAATATATAGAAATTTTTAAATGTTTAGAAGAATGTTAAGAGTTAGCATTGGATTCAAATCAACCATTTGAATGTCTCTTTTGTGATCGAATTTTTCGTTCAATTTCTTAAAATTTTCTACTCAAAGTCTGTGTATGACTTACTCTTATAACTCAACAGCAAATCCTGAGTGTTCCCTTCCGTCATTCATGAATACACACACTCCTGATTACTTTATATTCAGATGTTATCTCTTCAAAGAATAAAATAATAATGATAACAGCTTTGGAAAAGAATAAGTTACCATCTCACTTTGCGATTTCTTTTTTTAACATACAGGCATGTGATATGTTATACAACTCTAGTTGTCAATGTCATCAAAGATATCTCGAGTGTGAGTAAAGAATGTGAATCACATCCATGTCGACCATAGTCAGCGAGACCACGCCCAAAGAAGAGTAAGAAGTGAATAAACAAAGTTCATACTTTATAAAGCTCTAGTAATGGTTGTCGATATAGTTAAAGAAAATATGATCTGCTGGTATGCTAAAAACCGAAAAATGACAATTCGGGGAATGTTTGGGAGAAGATTCGCTTATTATTTAAATGTCTTCTCCTCAAGAATAACAAAATAATGATGGCAGCTTTGGGTCATGGTTTGTTAACATGTCAAATTTCGTGGGGAATGTGGGGAGTACCATATCAATGTTGAGCTGAGTTAGAGAGTCCACGTCCAATGATGATATATATGTCTGTTAAAATGTTGCCGTTTTCTGCATTGGAGTGTCAAGTATATTTGAACTAATTATAAAACTAACCGTACAACCACCATTAATTGAATCAACAAGGGGAATTCTGTGAACCAACACTTTTTATGGAAAAAACGATATTAATCATTCAAAATAATCTACTTAAAAAAGGAGGTGCGGATAACCACTTTGCTTTATACTTTTGTTCCGATTCAATGCTATAAAACAATTGTAAAACGAAGACCACTTGATCAATATTCATCCAGTATGGTTCAACAAGCGGGAATACCCGGCATTGCTTTGAGTTATTAGACGTAGTTTGTTTGAATAATATAAACATGTACTCCCCCTTTCCTTTCTTTCTTAATATGACGTGATGAGCTTTTGCTACACACCCTCGCCGCACATCGTTATTTCTTAGATCAAGTAGGCTTGCAGTTCTCAAATATTATTACACACTTAGAATCTCGACTTATTGAATTAATGAACCTTTCTATAAAAAAGAGACAAAGACAAAGTTTAAAATTAATTGGGTGTAAGGTTATTGTTATATACTTATCTAAATATATTTTGAATGCAACTAAATAAAAACAGATAAGGAACACGAGTGAAGAAATCAAGTAAATTTTCATTCAATTGAAATAACTTCTTGATTACTGAACTTATAAAATCTTATTATGCATATCTTACTAGATTTGGATAAACATAACAATTATAGACGTAATTGGTCAACTACCAACTGATTTAGCTTAAAGTAGTTGAGTAGACCCTAGAGATGGAATTGTAAAGAAGATAATACCGGCCCGTCAGAAAGTCTTCCAACATAATGAATGTCAAACAATTTATTACACCTAGCGGCTTTCAATGAAATTAAGATTTTTTTTTTAATAATTAAAACTTGTTTATTACTCATAAGTGAACATAATTTATGAATTTGAGTACCTTTGGCTTTAATCACACCCCCAACACGACGTGGGAACGCATTGTAACATTCCCACCGTAGTGTATCGACATTGATCACAACTCTTTCTCAACCGATTGTTTAAGGGACTCAGTACTGCTGTGTCGTTATCTAAGGGCCTTGTATTCAATTTTCCACCAGATGATGTAATCAAGAGAAATCCGATCGGGGCTCTGCAGTGGCCAGGAATCCTTCGGTCATTCTATCCTGCACGATTTTTGCCATATGTACAGAATCCCCGTACTGTTGAAAGTAATAATCGGCTTTCTTTTATTGCATTATAATCTTGCGAATCTCTAGTCAATCTGTATCAAACAGGGAACCAAATTGGCTTCATTTTGTTACCTTCAGATGAAACAATGCCGAGCATCATAACAGAGGCGGTATGTTTGGTGGTAGAAACTTCATGGAGGTTCAGTTAACTTCTCCAAAATATACAACCCCATCATTTTGCCTATCGTACACAACATCCACTGTAAATATGATGTCGTACGAGAAGAACAAAATTTGGTTTCTGTGATACCTTATGTCATTGTAAAGCTTTTTGAACCGGTCAAATCGTAATTGTTATTGTTGTTGAGTGAACAAAGGTCGTTCAATATGTCGGAGAGATTTTACTATAAAATTCTATATTTGAAACTTTATTTCGAAAAATTAATATTTGAAATTATTTAAAAAAAAGATTAGAATTTGAGATTTAATTTTTTGAGTTTTTTTTCAAAAAATTCAATTTCTCGAGATATGCTAAGATTTTTGAGTTTTTTGGTGAATAGCTGTGAATAAAAAAAAAAGAATAGTAATAATTTTTGAAATTTTTTGTTAACTGTGAATTTTTTTTAAATTTCCCAAAAAATGATTTTATTCTTAAATAGTGGCGGGTATTTTTTGCGAAAAAATTAATATTTGAAATTTAATTTTTGAAAAAAAACAGCTGTGGATTTTTGAATTTTTTTTTAGAAAAAAATTAATTTTTTTTAATAGTTCTGAATTTATGAAATTTTTTTAGAATAGGTATATTTTTTAAAAAATCCAAAAATTTGAATTTTTGGATTCGTTTCAAAAAATTCCAAGAACCAAGGCCTCCTCCTTCACAAAAATAAAAAGAAAAAAAGACTTTGCAGACACCCTTGCATCTGATCAACGTTTTTGGCGGAAGTGATAAGTTAACAACACTCATAGCAAATTAAATTATAATTAAAATTTAATTGTAAATATGAGTTTGAAGTGAGAAGGGATGAAATAAAATGTGATATAATAAGAAATAAACATGGGAAAATGTACAAGAAATTTGATAAATATATAATAAATATGTACTTTTTTTATACAGAATGGATGATAGCGTGAAAATCGTGAGAAATATTCAGTAATTTTTCTTACCCTTGAAAGAGGTAGGCCATTCCTTTATTATTTTCTTATTTCTTCATTTGTACACATTTCATTCATAATTTTCTTGAAGAGAGAATTCTTCTACAAAAGTCGTATTACAAAAGACAATGCAAGTATCGGATCGTCAAACAGTTTTGGAACACACTTTAATTGAGTTTTGCAGGTTTTGGTTAATTTTATGCAAAAGAAACGTTAACAAAAAAAACACAACAACTACGGATTTTACCTTTTGAACGCCTTATTTACCATGTCTTTGGGATAAATATGAACGAAAATGATATAATATTGCTCCCACATAATTGGTCACGGATATACATCCCTTTAGATATGACATTTTTTGATAATTACATGCTCATTGCTAAAGTATGAAACAAGGTATTAAAAGGAGGATGATTAAATCGAAAAATAATATTTTTACTTCATCTCGATAGACACGGATATTAAATTTTGTTACCTTTGTAGTTGCAAATCATATGACTGCCGTTTGTGAACCATCTCCTGCTGGTAATGAGTGATCATTACCAATACCATCTGCACTAAATTATCTGCAGTCAAGTAAACTTGATAAGCGACTTCAAATGATATATGTTCATAGAATTACCGTGAAAACTTGTGTTTTAAGGACAAAGTATTCCAGAAATCAATTAGACATAAGAAATATTCATTAATAAGAAAGAATTAATAATAATTATTAATAATTATTAGAGAGTGATAAGGGGCAGTTCAGCGGGGATTTTGTTGCCAGGAATACCTTACTGCACATGGATATTTCTCAATTGATGATAACCGAGGCAAAATTTGGGATCCTACTCTAAAGAAGGATTTAAATTGACACTTTTTGTGTCCAACTGTGTCATTTCCTACTCTCTCTCATACCGTCCCTTTTCTTCTCTTTCTATTGTATGTAGGGATTTTTAAGTCTATTTAGTCAAGTCGATAGCAGTTTAGGTTTCAAGATGCTTCTACTTCAGTGATAGAAGAGTTTAACTTATTCCATGATATTATTATAATTTTCATCGGATTTTTTTAATCCTTTGGGTGGGTGAGGGGGGGGGGCAGCTAAAAAGACTATGATCAATTAAAAAAAAAAACAGAAGGTCATTTCTTTTAAATAAAAGTTCCTACTTTCAACTATCAAATAAGATGTTTTAAAACTTTCTGAATTTATTCTTCTTGAAGCTATGAGCTTTTAAATAAAAAGCATCCATTTTTAACAAAGACAACCTGAGTTATAAACATGATACATCCATTTCAATACTGGTTTTGAATTTTTTCAGCATTAGGCTTTGATATACAGGGTAAGGCAGCAAAACCTGGACTCGAAAGATGGATTTAGAAATACAACAACAATTTTGTATTTTCAATAATAGGCAAAAAAAATAAAATAATAATGTTAACAAAACTGTATACAAGGTTTTTGCAAAACTTTTCAATCCATATGGCCACCTTTATTATGTATGACTGCCTTTACACATCGCCTGAAAGCCATGCAGGAGTTGATGACAAACTCCCATGACAAGGTGCCCCACTCAACCACTGGATAACTTCAGTGAGTCCACATTTGGATGTGAGGTCCTGTTGGTTTCCCTCTAAAATGTCTATATGGAAAAGTCAAGTGGGTTTAAATCTAGTGATGATGAAGGGAGCCATACCTATTTGGATCAGAATTGAGCAATGTTAAGTACGCAGAACTTTTGGTACTTGGTGGATCTGTGAGAGGGGTGCCGTCCTGAGTCCACGCGTAGTTACCCTCCGGGTAGTTGGTCTTCATCCATGGTAAGATGTTGTACCTTAGGTACAACATTAGAGCCATAGAGCCTTCCATTAGAGCCCACAACGACGAGGATAACTGTTTGGGTCGTATATTTGGTGTGGTAAACCCCTTGGACTTCTTCTTTGGTTTCTGCAAGGCAGTGGTCGTTTTGGTGGTTGTGGAATCGATCAACTGTGAAAATCTTCTTGTCCGAGAAAATTTTAAGAATTGACCCCTTAGTGTTGATCCATGTGAGGGGTTTCTGGCTTTCATACCCTTTGTCGTCAGAAGGTGGAGTTGGGTCCTTGTGAAAGAAACTAATCCCAAGTTGTGTTTTATAGCCCTCCTGATGGTCTTAGGAGCAACAAAGAAGTCGTTGGCGAGGCGATTCATCGACTAAGTGACATCCTCCTTTATAGTCTTCTCAAAACTTAAAAAGAATTTCGTATCCCTCTTTAAATTATCCCCTCCTTTTCCTGACGTCCTGGAGTAGAGGTCTTCTCTACTTCTTTTCATCTTGTCCAACTTTAAAACCTGGCCCTATAACCCTTATCAATGTCCGTAATCTTCATCACATCAACTCCTGGATCTAGGGGATCTGAGATATGCTGCATTTTCGCTTGTTGCTCGCTCATGATGATAAAATGACGAAATGATTATTATAGTTTGTTTATGTAAAAAGGACAGAGGAAATTGATCGTCAAAAATGATAATAAAACCTTTTCATAGTAATTAGAAAATAAACATTAATCAACAGTCCACGCTTTGCTTCCCTACCCTCTTTATTCAAAAACCAATGAACCAATGAATACACTCGATTAATTTTTTGGTTTTCAATAACATATATTACACAGGGGATCACTCATTTTTTACAAATGAATTCAAGCCAAAAAAGGAGCGCCAAAATATTTGAGCACAGAATCCAAAACTGATCTCCCTTTTTCACTCAATCATCTGACTTCTGAAATATCTGGGATTATAGTAATTCGGCACTATTATCGTTGAAATTCATTTTCTAACCTTAAAACAATCCTGAAATTAAAAGTAGGGTTAATAAAACTTAACCTGTGTAAAAGTGTTTTTATGATTAAAAAGTGGTTTTATTGATTTTGTATCTTGTTCTTAACTCGATATGTTTCCATTTTTAGCCTGAAAAATTATGAAAAACGAGACTCTTCTTTAGAACTTATTTTTAATAGATAGTGATGAGGAAAATCATAGCTTATATTACACAAAAATATTCAATTTATAAATTAAAAAAAAAATCTATTTAAAAAATATGCATCTCCAAGGATTTTTCTTCCATTTTGTACGTTTTAAGTGATCCCATTTTGAAATATCAAAAATCTCTTCTCATCATGAATGGATCGCTATATACTATTTCGTTCCTGGTATTTCATTCACAAGGAAGGAGTATACTCTAAGCCCCTATAAATTTCATATTATTTATTAACAGGATCCCGATATTTTCCGGATCCTGCAATTTAAAAATTTATTCCCTGGGATACAATAACCTCTACCGTATATATATCAAAATAACTGCCAAAGGCGTCCACAGGATGTGGGATAGAGGGGCTGAAACCCACCCCAAATATTCCAAAAAAATAATGTTTCTAATTTTTTAGAAGAAAAAAATTCAAATATTTCATTTTTTTATAAAAAATAAAATATTTTTAAAAACAGCTGTAGATTTTTGAAATTTTTTTCCAAAAAAATTTAATTTTTTGTGAATAGCTATAGATTTTCAAAAAAAAAAAAAATTCGTCAAAATTTAATATTTAATTTAATTTTTGTATTTAAAAAAAAAAAAAAAAAAAAATTCCAAAAGCTAAGCAAAAAATAAAAAAAAGAAACAAAAATGATATATATATATATATAATCCTGTAGACACCCTGACTGCTCGAATAGTCACATAGGAAAAAAAGTTTTCGAATGAAAAGTAATGACTCTTGACTCAAGTTATGGGCTCGACTAAAGGGAAAAAACGAAAAAAATTTGAAAATACCCTTGAAAATATTTTTTTCATTTTTCAATTTTTTACTTCCTCTATGAAATTCTGTTGTTGTGTGTTGCAGATTATACCTAATTATTACGTTTTGAAGATAATATGCAAATATATGTATAATGGAGGAGAGAAAACCTTGACTGTAAGGTTGATTTCGTGTCATATGTTTTGTATTTATCCAGCGAATCATTTCTTCTTCTTCTTATTTATTACTACAATACATTAGATGTATTGAGCATTTTTACTTGATGATGTTGGCCATTTTGGGAGTCAAAAGAATCAAGTTTTATAAGAATTTTTTTTCATAACTATCAAACTGTCAACAAATAAAAGGACTTCAACCTTACTGATGATCAAAAACATATGTTGCTATTTTTATGATCATAAAATTGAATTAATAATAAATTGGCAAATTGCAGATATGGTTATTGTCAACTCTTTGCAATTTCATCAGATGATAGATGAAACATTTCGGAAGAATAAAAACATACAAAAAATAATACCTTACAGAAAATGAGAATTTTATACCTATTAGTTGTTTCAACCTTGACTTTATAATTAAAAAATCATAAAATATCCCCCTTTCCGGTATTCAAAATATTGGGGTGACGCCCTCTAATTGTTGATATACCTACAACTAAGTATACAAACTACTAATAAACAAAAGATGGCGCCACTATCCTCGGGTATATAAAAAACTACTAATAAGTAAACAACGCTCATCTCTATTATATACAATTACGGCAGTGGTTCTCAAGCTTTATTTAGTTCGACCATTAAAATATGTGTCTAGACAATGTGCGACCCCTAGACCTCTTATTGAGAGATGAATATAAAATTGGGAGTGCACTTTATGCAAATAGATTTTAGATTTAGTTGAACCCAGAGGCAAATAATATAAGTTAGTGGACTATATTGATCAAAAATTAAGGTTTTAAATCTACATATATTGAAACAAATAAAAAATACACCGAAAAAGTAATCAAATATATTATTAATATAAAATCACCGATATAGGTATTACTTGGAATCATTTCTATACTATCAATTCTCTTTTTACGGTAAAGCCACTATTGAGACATACAAACAAACAACATTACAAGCTTTGGATATAAATAGGTTTATAAACGAATGAAGGTCTTAATGTAACGGATGTGCTCTGTGCATTGAGCAAAGCAAGTCTATTCTAGGTTTAATTTTGAACACAGCCACTCAAAAATCATCCTCTAAGTTCAGCCATAATTTGTATTTATTTTTAATATAAATAAATAGGAAAAAAGTATTCACATAATTATAAGTTCAGACACATGATATAAGTCAATCTAAAGCTGTTTTATCTAGCAGTGAATACTCATTAATCACAGAAATCCAGAATTTGTCAAGTGTTTTAGAATCCAAATCTGTTTTTTTCCTCGAACGGAACGGATTTTTTTTAATGCTAAAAATCAGATTTTAGAATTCTGTTCCAATAGTATTTTTAAAAAAATCAAGAAATAAAAGCTTATATGTTTTCGTAGTTTCTAGTACTCAACCTTAACTCGAACATATGAACTTCACCAGTTCAATAATTCTTAATCATGGTGACCGAGGGTCACCATTTGATGGTGAATGTAAGCAAATGGGCCTCTAAATTTAATAAATT
This sequence comes from Lepeophtheirus salmonis, assembly GCF_016086655.4. Classification (NCBI taxonomy): domain Eukaryota; kingdom Metazoa; phylum Arthropoda; class Copepoda; order Siphonostomatoida; family Caligidae; genus Lepeophtheirus; species Lepeophtheirus salmonis. The sequence continues at coordinate 38,927,011 of NC_052131.2, forward strand.
CTGATCTTGTGTGTTGCAAGGGCCGCAGTATAGTCCTGCTGGAACACATAGTTTCTCTCTGGTTAGTTGGACATCGCATAAGCCAATACCACCTATTGAGGACGTCCTGGTACTCCTCCTTGGCCTTTCGGGAACCAATATGGGGGCATCCTCTTCCCATCTAATGCCACAATACACAGCATCATCGCAGAGGGTGGAAACTTAGTATGGCTGACAATCGACCCCCCCATTGACCACGTAGGCGAGGTAGTGGTCGTTCCTGAAGTTTCTCGACTAGTCCACTGTCCAGTTTTTCTTGTCTTGTTCCTGTAATGGGCACGAATCAAAATGGCAATGCTTCTCATATTGGCCTCTATCTCCACAATGATTCGACCGATTTTAATAAATTGTAGCTCAAATCAACACTAATATTACCCGAATTATGATGTCAAAAAATCTTGAAACCTAGTTCTAAAATGAAGCCTCGTGACACTATCAAAGTCGGAGTCGCGATTTGCTATCGTACAGTGTATGTGGTACTACCTCATGATTGGAATATGGAACAGAACAGAAATAATGGCTGAAAGAAGAACATTAAACGAAAAAAAAAAAAAAAAAAATAGAATGGCAAAATAGTGGAACCTTTACAAGCCTGGTTTTTAGTGTTTGGTTGTATGAGAGTTCGACAAAGCGCCTATCCAGTTATGTTTTTGCGGAGGACTATCTTCAAGGAAATACTATTTCATATGATCCAGAAGAAACTTATAAAGAATATGAATATCTTGTGACCCCTCCGTTGTACCCCTGGACCCCCACTTTGGCAAACAGGACTATAATATGAAGTTATAATTAAAAGACTCAAGGGAAGGAGCGGACAAACACAAAATCAACAACAACCACATAAATATAGATGGGAAAAATAAGTTTATCATCTATGTATTCAAGGAGCACTATAATTTACACAATGAATGGACGATTTTTAGGAATATACAATATAAACGATATACAAGTTGTATTTTTTTTACATAAGACAAATTATATTGATAATTATTTAAAGATTGTTATTATTTAAATTCTCCTCGTCACTCTCAATCTTAGGTTCGAAAAGGGTTCTATCCATTTCTAATAAAATATTAGAATACCTTTTGGAATCCTCATTATCATTTTTCTCATGCACTTCTTCCTAAATTATGAAATTGTATTCATAGCTTGGAAATCAAAAATATCGTTGATATCATTCTCCCTAATCTTTGTTAATATTATAATATTCAAACAAGTGATCGAATAAATTGAAATCAACTAATTTGAAAATTGACCACTAGATTCTAAAATAAATAATTGCAATTCTAACTGACATTGAAATATTCTAAGAAATAATTTCACTGTGTACCAAACTCCACCGTCTTTCTTGATACTTCCTCAGAATCATTATTCTCAAAATGAGCATAAAGCAAATTATGTAAGTACAAAAAATGTTCAGTGACATCCTTTTAAAACAACCCATTAATTTAATTTTTACATCCCTCACATAGTAAAAAAATAGTTGATTATTACCATGCAACAGCATTTTAGCCCGCAGTCTGAAACCCACATTTATTAGCCGTACAACACAAATATGACCATTAAAACTTTCATCAGATATCAAATTTTGAGTGTATAACTACGATTCAGTGCCATATTTCGACATGAAAGACCTATATTGATGAAAATAATAGTAAACATAAATTCATACAAACATTTAAAAATTTAAAAAATGAATTATTCATTACTTTATCTTGATTATAATTAATAAAAAATGTATATAATCACCAGAAAGTCGAGTAAAATGAATTACCTTACATAGAAACTAGTATCTTTTTGATTGGAAAAGTAAATATTCTCATGGACGAGAAGCATGTAGACTTTTTATCTGTTGCTGATCTAATTTTATAATTATTGGCTAATTATAACAAATAATTAAATTATGCCTACGAAATAGTAAATAAAACTTTCCAACAATTTTGAAATAGATATTAAGGCTGCTGACTATTTTAAGCCAATCAGCAGCGAGGAGGAAAAAAATTGTCCCCTTCTGAGTGTCCATGCCTTCCCTTGAGTCCTTCAGTTATAAACACATGAAAACAATGGAGTCAGTCTAATGAGACAAATTTGAAATTTTTATATCCCTTTAATTTGAGATTTGTTGAGCCGCCGGTGGCGTGTACTTTTTAGTACAAATTACTTATTTTGGTGCATATATATCTATGTATAATTTATCATCGACAGAAAAAGAAAATTACAGTAAAATTGGACTAAATGAGTATTTATAAAAAAAAATTGGTACTTAGAATATGCTCTTGCATCCGAAAATAAAGGCTACAGCTAAATTTGAATTTACCCCCTCCCCCTACTAATAGCATCAGTTCATCTGACTACAAATTTTGTTTTTGATACTATTAGAAATGACCAGTCTTGGTCAATATCACTTTGTTGAGTAATGAGTTAGTATGTGCTAAGGTCATACATATCAGTCTGTGGTTAAGTAATTTAGTTATACTATTACTAGTGATGTCCAAATTATGCAAATAAGATTTATTTGCATTTTAACCATCATTTGCACTTCTCCTGCCATTTTTAGGTTCAAAAATATTTAGTCGTTAGAGTACGTAGGCTGCTACATATATTTCTGGCCAAATAATGAAAATGCAAAATTCTCCAACATGATTAATACACTTTTGCATGCGCTCAAACCAATTGTCAAAGCTCTTTTTCCACTCTGATTGAGACTTCTCCAAAACATGGTTTTTAAACACTTCAACAGCATCTTCGGGCGACGAAAATCGTTGACCACGTATTTTTTCTTTATATGCGGGAATAAAAATAATTCATTGGTTGCCAAGTCAGTGTTGTCCGCTGGATGACCCATCAAATCGGCGTTTTGGCCGATCAAATAGACGCTGGTTTGAGCCGGTCTATAAGAGGTAGCATTGTCATGGTGAACAATGATTCGTCTTCTCTTGTTCGTTTTTCGAATTTCTCCGAAGACTTCAGGTAAACAAATTGTGATATACCACACAGAGTTGACCGTCCTACGATACTCAAGTAAAATAGTCCCTATATGACCAGTTTTGCCGAAGAAACAGGCGACCATTTGCTTCGAAGTGCCTCTTCCAGGAACAACTTTCTTTGGATTTGGCTCTCTTCGAAGACCCACACGGTCGATTGTTGTTTTGTTTCAGGGCTCATCTAATAGATCCATCGTTTGTCACCTGTGACGATCTTATAAACGTACTTTGGAGTACCGTGAGTGTATTTTTTCAACATTTTTTGTACCAATCGACACGATCCTTCTTTTTAGCGATTGTCAACTTTTTTTTTTTTACAGTCATTCTCATTCTTTGACCGCAGTGTTCCTTTTTCTTTGTATTAGTAGGTGTAATAGGTGAATATTTACGTATTTGATTCATTTGAATTAATTCATTAAATGCCCAGGTGTATTGCAATATAGTTACTCAGTACAGAATATTTGGTAATGAGTCTGCATAAGGTATGTTTCATTTAAGTAAGTAGGCACTAATTACTTCTTCAACATTTTTCTTTTTTGGAAGGGGGGGGAAGGTTATCTAAAGAAAAATTCACAAATATAACAATAATGAATAGGAGGAAATTTTTCTGTACTTATTTTTTCAAATTAGACACCTCATAGATTCGAACTTGAAGATGGTGAACTAGGAAAGTCAATTAATTTGTATGTAATGGTTTTTGTATAAACTGCATGTGAATTCATTATTAGCAGGTGAAAAAATGAAATGAATATTTCTTACAAAGTTTTCCAATCACTGCCAATGATATTTTTGTCGTCTCTAAGCTTTTTTTTGTAAAATGATTACGTCTTAAAAGATAGTGTACACAATTTTAAATAATTAATCAATTATAGAGCACCAAAAAAATTAAATATGTAAATATTCGACTATTACGACTAAGAATACAAAGAAAAAAAAAACACTGGCCGCAAACAATGAGAAAGTCTGTAAAAAAAATATTTTTTTCTCAAACTCCAAGAATCTAGCCAAATTCTTATGAGGTATGGTCGATCAGTTTGTTCCGCTGCAGCATATGGAAATGCATTATTAAGAGATCTGAAATTAACTACTCCCCAAAATTTCCTTTCAACATCGAAAGTGGGTAGAAAAGCAAAGAAATATCTCAATAATATTAATCAAATTGCTGAAGAAAACAAAGAATTTATTAGCATCAAGTTTGATAGTCGCAAAGATCTCACAAAAACCTTACCCAGGCCTCAAAGACCTGAAATATTTGAGGAGCATATCACAGTAATTCTAGAACCAGAAGGTAAATATATCAGCCATTTTCCCCCAATTTCTGGAAGAGCAGAACACATTACAAGAGAATTATTTTCCTCAATGTCTGAATCTGGAAGTCTTCATTCTATCAGAGCCATTGGATGCAATGGAACTGCAGTAAATACAGGGCACAAAGGTGGCATCATTAGGCTTCTTGAGCAAAAATTTGACGCTCCTTTACAATGGGTTATTTGCATGCTCCATTTTAAGGAATTACCCTTCAAAAAACTATTTGAATTTTATCATGGAAGATCAACAGGACCCAACAAATTTAGGGGATAATTAGGAATGCTTATATTAAACTTTTTATGTCTAACAGATCCAATAAAGTATGAAGCCATCAAAGGATGCGTTCCACACGTCTATGACTCTTTTAAAAACAAACTCAGAAGGGATCAAAAGTACTTTATAGAAATTTGCACAAATTTTCAAAATGGATCACATTCAATCCCAATGCATTTCCTAAAAAAAACACATCCAGGAACTGTCCACAATGCCAAATGGATTACTACAGCATCCAATCTTCTGAGACTCTACATCCAAACCAGAAATCAGTTAGAAGAACTTAAAAAATTGGTAATGATCATTCTTAATATTTCTGGACCAACATTCGTATCATTAAAAAGAATCATCAAATTAGATATACTTCTCAGCACTCTTTCTTTGCCTTGCGTCAAGGGCGTCAGCATTTTACAAAAGAGGAACAAAATATAGTTGCCAGTTCATTCAAAGTTAACTCATTGGGTGCACATCCAGAAGCTATACTTTTAGCTCCTTTATTTGACTCGGACAAAAATACCAGAAGTACAGTGCAGTCAATATAATCATGAAAGACAGAGAAAAAGAAAAACTGGATCAGTTAGGCAATATATTTACCCAACTGATTACTTAAACTTTAATGCAAAAAGTTATTTGGAGTTAGTTGATTTATCATCGATTCCAAATAGTTTTTAACGGAACCTCCTTTAACTTTTGACATAAAAATAATAATTTTTGAAGTGCATTGAAGGATAACTTTTGGATTTACAAGATGTTCCGTGCCATTCGCAAAATATGGCTTTAACCTTGTAAAGGACTATTTTATTGCTTTAGATAGTGACAATTAATAATCAATCTTACTCTTGCAAACCTTTTTCGATATTATTTTACAGATCCAAAATAAAATGTCTTATATGTTTTGTTATTTTTTAAAAGCTTAGAATAAGAATATAACTTATATTACAAATTAATATGTGTATTATACATAGTTTAGTCTACTATTACTTGTTGAAAATAAGTAAAAGAATGAAGAAAAATTGCTACACGCTTTATATTATATTTTTTGATAAGGTCCACAAGGGTAGAGAATAACCGTTTTTACTAAACAAATCAATTTTTTTTTAAATAAGAAAAGTTTTTTTAAACTCATTTTACATAACAAAAAAGTAAACATTGTGCGTGTAAAATCATTTTTGGAGAATTTTTATAACTAACTAGAAGTGTTGACCGGAAGTAGCCTTTTAGATTTTTGCACGACATTCTTACTCATACTAAACCTCAACTCATGGTGGAAACGGATTTTATATTGATAAAAATTGGTTCCATTAGATACACTCTGATGCTGGAGAACCAGAGGATAATTCAATGGAACAAGGACCTGCTTTATTAAGAAATTTTAACTACATATATGTGTTTTACAAGATTTCATCCTATTTTCCTTGATTTATTTGCATGTTAGGCCTTTTTCTGCATTTATGTTTGATTTTTTGAGTTTTTTATTAGCATATTTATCAGGATTTTTAGCTTAACTTTTAAGCCTTATTACTTATTACATTGTATCAAAAGAATAATACTACTTTACTTTATTTCACTTATAAATTGATATCCACAGTAAGAAAATAACAATGCTACAATCAATTTGGTAAGTATTTATATTGAACAATGACTAGGCGAATAATTGTAAATTGGTATACACAATCTTACTCTTCAAACATCGTCCTAAACCTCTAAGTAAAACTAGAAAATATAGTTATTTACAAATGAACAGTAATGAAATATGTATAAAATTTTGCCTTCTCTGCCTCACAGACAGTAATTTATAATTTAGTATTTTTACACATAATAACACATAGTATTAGTCTCTATGATTTTAATTTTAAATATTTTTACTCTCGGTGGCACTTTTATTTCTAAAAGAAATGTGGTGCGCAGTTTGATAAATCCTGTAAGACTTAAATATTCATAATTGATGTAGTCACTCACCAGATCTACATATGTTTGAGTTTTTTTATAATCAAACAATTTGAATCATACCTCTCAATTTAATTATTAGTTCGAGAGGTTGTTGAATATTGTCTAAAAACTTCCGATAAAGGGAAAAATTATTACAATACTTATTTGTAAGATCTTGGATAAATTAAAATGCTAATAAATTTATTTATTTAAACAAAAGTTACAAATTGAATTTTTCAATTATATTAGCTTGGATTCTGTTATTTCTAATAGTATATAAAACAATATTTTAAAGCAAGAGAAACTGTTCCTACTTGCGTTTAAAAAAAAACGTTATTTACGTTTCTTCTCAGTACATAATTCCCAGACAATATGCTAAAAACTTCAATGAATATATAGTAATTAGAGTAAATTATGAGTAAGTTTACTCGACATTTATTTTATTGTATTGAATAATTACGGAATAAAGTCTTTGCAAATTTGTAACTAGCATTGAATTAGACAAGAATCCAGTCTAAATTTCAAATATTTATAACTCCTATTGTAGATCAAATTAACTTTTTGTGAACTTGAAAATTTAGCTAATTAGATAAATGTTTAACATTAGTTTTAATTTCATCCAAATTTGTAAAATTAGGTATCCACGGTAGTTAAACTTTTTATGGAACTACTTATATTGCTTTTTTTATCGATATAAATTATACAACGTGGAATTATTCATAAGATTAAAAAAATTTACAATAATTTCTTTTATAAAAATATACATCAACACAAAAATATAAGGTTAAACTAAATTAGTTTTTGTATCAGAATGAGGATAAAAGTGTTTAGATAAAGATAACATATATTTTAAAAAAAGTTATCAATTTTTCTAGTTGTACACGATAAAGTGTACCTATTGAAATTTTTAGGATTTTATTTCTTTACAAATTAATGCTGCTTATGTTGAATTAATAACTTAGACCTGTAATGCTAACTTGAAATATTTGAAAGTTCACCCAGCCTCTATAGGAACAAAAATCCACCCATTTGGCCCCATCCTATCATAATTAATAAAAGTGTAATAATTCTTCTTCTATAATTAATGCATTTCCTCTTGTATTTATTATGAGGTTAACGACGAGGTATATTTACAGAACTAAAGAAAATGTATTAATTGAGTAGTAGAGGGGGAATCCTTTGAAGCCACGAACAAGTCATATGAGAAGTTTCATTTATGTATCAAAGACTGTTATTTGGCTACATAGCCACAAACGACGAATATAAAGGAAGTTTCACTAGAAACTAGTTTTCACTATTTTATTAACAGGGATAATCAGAGATGTTCAAAAAACTATTATAATAGAGGTAAGTTTTATTGATGATAACGACAATTGTAGCGGACTTATTCATCAGTACATCTGGGCATTATTTATTTTCTCATGTACCTGAAGTATAATAACTTGGGCTCGTAACAGTAAAAACTCGGAACAAGAGGACTCGAACTTTACTTGAACACTTAAAAAATGGAGTGAAATACAGTTCGGAATATTGGATCTAATGGATATTTACTTTTTTCTATAATTATTTTTAGTATTTACTGTTTAGAATGAGTAATTAACAATCATTTATGGAGTATGAAGATGATATATAATGAAGATCCAAAATAACCAATAATAATTATGAATATAGGCAGATAAGAGTAGACTATTATTTCTTAATATTTGATTTCTTATGTGCATTGTACTATGTAGGTTTTATTAATGATAACCTCGATGAAAATGTGTAGTGATCTCATTCTTTAGAACTAATTTAAGTTTTGTGTACAAATTCCCCTATAACAGAGGATATGAATTGATAAGGGCATCGTTATTGATTGTATCACTGTTTTCATCCATACCATTGAGACTGACTTGAAGAGCTTGGCGTAGTAATCAATCGTTTTCGATCACCCGAAGTAAGGAACAAAAATTTTACTTCGGAGATATGAGTATTTTCGAATTAATTAGGACAGAGCGTTGTAATTCTGTTCCGCCCATTAGAAAAACAAGTGACATGCAAAATCATTGGAAAAAGTTGTTCAAGGTTTTTGACTGCTTTTAATATTAATATGGAGTGGGACATCGCAGGGATATGCGTCTAATTCATATCTGACATAAAATTATGAGCATCAGGTTTTGATTCATTGAAATTCTTTGAATAAAGCTTCAAATTATTTTCGTGAAAACAACTTTTATATCCTGTTGAAATTCGAATTTTCTAAAGGCTTGATTCCCAAAATCACAAAGGCCATATGACAAAATTTTGGAAGCCTTCCCATTAATCTATACTTTTTATTATTTATTGTCGGCAAAAAACAAGTTAAAATTAATATTTATACATAACAATTTTATAAAAAAAAATTTATATTATTTAATGATAAAAAATTTCATATAATTGTTATATTTATTTGTTCATGTTACTTGGATAATATTTTCTTTAAAACATGTTAGAAAGAAATTAATATTGGAATTGTAGATACAATAAGTTTTAGAATGAATACTTTTAAAATGATAAAACTACCTTTAGTATACACATTATATTTTATACAAATGGAAATAAGTTTTTATTTCATCTAACATCAAGGAAGACTACAAGCTATAAAATTAGCTTTATTTTTAAATTTTGAATTGAGCATCATTTTTATTTAATTCAAACTTCAAAAAATTTCCATCACAATTATACATTTAAACAGTTTGGGTTGTCATTTTTTATTTATTTTTATGTTAAGGATGACGAAGGAATTGTACTTTGACGTCATACATAATATTGACTGCGATAATGACAATGTAATAATTTTTTCGTTAAAGATCCATATCCATTTTGAACATCACTGATGATTATACCTTCTAGATAAATAAATAAACAAATTCTGCTGTAATGTCTTGGATAAACTTGGACCTTACTTTGAAGTTATTATGACATAGAATGGAAAACACCAAATAACTTTTTTTTAACATTAAAAGTGAACTCGATTTCAATGATTCATGAGATAATTCTGATAGGTAGTAAAGTATTAACGTTACTTAGAAGCGTTTTTTTTGGCAATATGTGGTCAGAAATAAATATATTTAACTTTTCTGTTAATGAATGGATATATTTCTTCCTCGGAAGATTTATAAATATGCTGGGACACCCAAAAGGCGTCAAATAACATATTGGAAGTTTTGTTTTCTTGTTGTTGTTTTTTATTTGTAAAGACTCTCATAGACGAGGGTATTGTCAGCATTAACGATCGTGAGGCTCAAAGTTGAAAATAATATGATCTGCCAATATGCTACAAAAAAAAATTTAAAAAAATGGTTCCAAACAGGAAGAAGAGAAGCATAGCTGTCATGACGTTTAATTAAATTAGATACGAGTAGCTATGAGATGAAGATAATAAACTCAAACACTTCGGTCCACTTTACAAGGGTGAACGGTTGATTTGCAGTGGTGAACGTGGGATATTTAAACAGGGCAAATGCTACAGCATAGATTAAATCTTGCAAGAATATCGTCCAATGGACTGTCTGACCATTATTTTCTTCAGGCAAACATTGGGAAAAATAAAATGAAAAGGAAAAACTCTAGACAAAAAGTCAATGCCGACCTATTCATAAAGGAAGGAGTATAATGGAGTATAAAATGCACGGTGCAAGAATGAGAGAAAATTTTTGAACTATACAATTAAGTCAAACAATTTAAACCTCCTTAAATATTTTTAAAATAATAACGGATGAAGATAATGAACGAGATTATAATATACCATGAAACGGTTACATCGACAGAAAATAAATTATGTTCACAAGTCTTGATGTTCTTAACTCGCATGTATACGTGGTGATGTGTTTGAAAAAAATGAAGAAAAAATGCATGTGTTCTTTATCATGATTAGAAGAAGAAGTTTTTCCTCTCTTTCCTTGACGCAAAGGTGTCAATCAAACTGTCCATGTCTTCATGGAGCACCTTGTCCACCATCACCCTGTCCATGTTCAAGAGGGTGAGGGAGGAGAGCCTCTCCTGGTCCATGGTGGTCCTCATGTGGTTCTTGAGCCTTCTGAGACAGGAGAATGACCGCTCCGCCTCACAGCTGCTGATGGGCATTGAGGCCAGGATAACGATCACCTTGTATAGCTCCGGCATCAGGCGGAACACTCCCGAGCTTATTAACTCCGCAGCAATTTGTGACGAAACCATGTCTTCTGTGTCAATATCTGCCTAGAGAAACATAAATTTTAAACATATAATGCAAAATGAAACATTATAATATTAACCTTGAATTGCTGGAAGATTGCATGGTCTGACTGGAGCTGCTCGAGTTCAAGTCTGTAGTGCTTGGCGACACGCTCAATGACACAGGTCTCCACTTCACTGTCATTGACGATTGCAATGAGATCCATTGTGATGTTTGTATCGTCGGTGGCAAATCTGCTCTCAAGCTCTAATACAATCTTATTGATTGCAACATCGAAATGTGTTTCACGGAAGTAGGATTCAGTTGTTCCTTTCCACTTTATTCTCCTTGGAATCTTCGCCTCCTTGAATTCCAAATCAATTGAGTCCTCCTGGTCAAATACTGATTTCATCTCAGACGACTTCAACTCAGCAAGTTTCCAGATTGATTCAAAGATTTTCTCATTCTTAAGATCTTCAAGAGTCCTAATCACTAGGTTGACGTGTTTCCAGGCCTTTGTTAGGTCAACCTTTCTGCCTTGAAGTTCATCTGACAAGCTAGATGTGTGTCTGAGGAGTGTCTTCAACAGTTCAATGCCGAAAACAAATTCGTGACTAAAGATGCTGTTGAGCAGAGAAGTTGCTGTTGAACTCGACAATGTATCTTTATCTTTTCTCATTATTATGAGGGTCTTCATGATTCTGACCATCCCTAGAGATGAGATACAGCGTGTACAGCATCGTAGCGGAGACTCCAGCGGGTAGCAGACTGGTTCTTCAGGGTCATCACCTTAGCATGCTCCTCATCTTTACTTGTTATCTTCGCCGACTTGTAGATTGCTGACCTCTTTGGTGACCCTTCAATGAAGTTGTATAAAATTTGTACTGTCCCCATTGTATTTCTCAACTCTGAGAGAAGGTCCTTGACTACAAGATTGAGGATATGGGCGTAGCAGTGGATGTAGACACACAGTGGGGCTGCTTCCTTCCACCTGGCAGCAAGACCCTTCTTGATGCCGGATATGTTGGAGGCACCGTCCGCGGCCAGGGAGACAGTGCAGGCGGGGTTAAGGCCGAGATCCTTGACAGCCTCGTGAAGCTTCTCAAACAAATATTTGCCGTCAGTCTGAGTAACTTTTACAAACTTGAGGAAGCTCTCTTTCTTGATGCCTTCACTCGTCAGATATCCCAGTGACAGACTGAACTGCTCCGTGTTTGACATATCTGATGTCTCATCAACAATCACAGAGAACCAGTAACTTTCTCTTCAGCAGAAACGGACTTTTCAGATCTTGGTTCAGGCAGTAAGGCCTCAACTGGAGCAGGGTCATCGGGACAGGAGGAGGCAGTGACTGAGGATGAGGATGTAGCAGAGGAAGTTTTCTTAACAGCAAAGTTCAATGTTTTCTGCTTCTTATGATCAATTTTCACTTGATACTTGCAGCTGGGGTCATTCTTATGGAGTTTAACTTTGTGATCATTAAAGTTGTCCTTCTGTATTTCCTTCTGACAGATAGAACAAATCACCAACTCTCTGTTAAAATGCGTTTTCCGCTTCCCGTGATACATTTTTGATAATTAATAAATTACTGCAACAATCCACTCTAAAAAGTACATAACTATTATTTATGTCCCTTTTAAGCAGTAATAATTTAATTTATCTTGTATTCAATGAAACAAATTCTCACACTCTTAAATATTTCAAGAGTACTCCATACGAAAAATGTTGTGTGCGTCTTTTTTTTTTTTTTTTGGCTGTAAAGTACTTCACATTTGCAACCAGTAACGTTAAACATAATATCTAACTCAAATATCCACTCAATGTGAAGTACTTTAAATCCATACGAAAAATGTTGTGTGCGTCTTTGTTTTTTATTTTTGGCTGTAAATTACTTTTGAAATAATTGCAGTAATTTATTAATTGTCAGAAATGTATCACGGGAAGCGGAAAACGCGTTTTATATTCAAAGGTTCAATCATTTATATTTATAAAATGACAGGCAATATTTGAAAGAGATATTACGGTAAATTATAGGATTTGAATTCAAATTTCTGCGATGAATTGAGATACCCGAGAGTGTTAACTGTAGTTTAAAACCTCCGTTCTATCTAGCTGGCTTAATTTGGCCCCAATATTGTCTTAGAGATATAATTTATTAATTTACTAATTCTATAAATGTGGTGGTGAATTTTGGCTATTTTAAGTACAATTTGTGGTGCCTCCAAAGGATTAATCAGAATCATTTTTTCATTTAAATGAACTATAGTTTGTTGGAAAATGTATTCCATGTTCAATTTTGAGAAAAATTATCTAGCTTCCTTTTGGGTGGACGTGCTACAAATATGTAATTTTATTATAATGACTCAGTACTATTATGAGTTGGTCATAAATTACATATATATAATAGATTTTAATAATTAATTATGACTTAATTCATCTATATTTACATACCTATATGATTGGTGGACGGTTGAGTAAGGTTTTTTTTTTGGGTCCGCTGAAGCGGACAAAGCGCAATACTGACGTACGGCCCTGCTGGTGACTACTTTATATTTATTTGATATCTATTCAAGAATAAAAGGACAATGAAAACAGCTCTGGAAAAAAAAGAACAACATATATTCAGGTAGCAATTACAAAAAACCTATCCATTCATCTATGGCGATGTCTTTCACGTTGATAAGATATGGCGGGATGAGTAAATAGGTGTTTAAAAGAACAACAGTATAGATTACATATTCATCCTTTCCGATTGTATTTAATTTAACAGAATTATAGAAAATATGACCTAAAACAAGAACGAGACTTTTTCTATTTGCAATTCAAGTAGTTATCATTATTCTTTAATTCTTGAAGAAATAGTATCTAATTATAAAGTAAACACTTGTCACTCACCTTTTTGAGATGGTATTTGAGTCACACAATTGTTTCAGTGGAGTGACACAATATATACTGGCTGGAAACTTGAACACTTTGGAAGAAAAAAAAATGGCCTGCCTTTCTTTTATTACACAAATAACAAAAATATTTATTAATTTTTTTCCGAAAAATAGCTAATATTAAATTAATTTATTCTATTCGGTCGCCTTTGGTCTTACAGATAGCAACAAGCCTCTTGCAAAAAGAGTTGCAAGTATTGTAAGGTCCATGGCAACCCATTCCTAGGCGAAGCAGGCCTTCATGGGTTTAACTTTCGTTTGACGGATGTTACAGGTCCTTCTCTTGATGTCCGGTCAGGGAAAAAAAATCCAGGGGATTGACCTTCGGACTGTATGGGGACCACATTCTCTTGGCCCAGAAAGAGCTGTTGTTAGCTAAGAAGGTTTGAGTAATTTTCGCAGTGTGCGTAGGGTTCCTATCTTGCTGGAAGACGACGTCGGTGAAATTTGACCGGACCCAGGGGAACAGATTGTCCATGACAACGTCAAAATCTCCTTTCTCTTTGGTCCCGTTATAGCCTAGCCTCTTCTTAACATTGTATATGGTCTCAAGAGCCATTCCAGTCAGCATGGCCTCCTCTGTAGGAGTGTGACCTGAACTAGCCTTGAATCACGCTGCACTGACAGTTTTCGTCAGATTTAAAAAAAATCAAAAAGCAGCAGGTGCTTGAGATACATGACTACCTATACAAATAGAGACAGTTCTATTTTCTCATAATGAACCACTAAAATCAATATAATAAAAGTGTGTACGTTTCCACCCGGTATGCATACTTATATAGTATATGTTCTTTTTCCTTCATTCTCAATGACAATAGAAAAAAGATTAACTTTGTAACGATAAATAAAATACGTCTTTCACACTTGTATTGACGAATAAGGAATTAATTTAACTTAATAAAAGTTGAGAGTTAATAGTGTAACCGATTTTTGATGATTCTTTGGCGTATTCAGAACTCATATTGCAATCTAGTACAACTGATCATTTTTACTGTGTCCAATCATCTCAAGGAATAAATTGTTGAGATTTTCGTAACTATGCAGCCAATTCTTGAGAAAGACCATAAAAAACGGCAATCAACTCGACACCGCTCCATTATACACAATTCGGGACACACAATTTTTCATTTACCATTCAAAATATAAATGTTGTTGATCCAACCATGATTGTATTATACAGGGTTGGGGAGTCAAATAATTTTTGGCAACTCCAGCTAAACTTAGGTAAATTATTCGACTCCGATTAATTGAAATTATTATAAAATCCGAGTTTGCCAAATCATGCAATATGGATTAAAATTCGAGGAAACAGTCGATCATTAACTAAGTGCTCCCCTCTCTTATTTGATCTCTTTTTGTCCCTTCTTAGCTCCTCTTTTAATGGTATCTTTATATATATAATCAGCTGAGACAAAGAGGAGGGGGAGAAGGAAATTGACTTTTCAATCAGGTTTTAAATATAATTGAAAAAGGTCACTACTCAGAAGTTAAATAATAATAAAACAACTAAGAAAATGAGAATTCATTCTAATTCCAAATAAATGGGCCAGTGAAAAAATAAACACGATTTACATCAATAGCTTTGTACCAAAGACAACTTTTACTTCAGGACTTGAATTGCTCACGCAACCTCTTCAATGTATGTTTTATTTAGTTACAAAAATCAGGGAATACTATATTACAGTATTCCCTGCATTAATACAAAGAATTGAAGTGGATGAAATATTATTCAGTTATTTGTTCAACAATGAATAATAACTATAACTCACTAATATAGTTATTAAAAACTTGGGAATGCAGTTGCACTTACTCTTTATAAATTGGAACTTCAAACTCCATGACGACTTGGTTTGGACTTTGAAAAAGAAATTCAAAATTTTACGAGGACTCAATGTGAAAGAATTGTACCTCGACTAGAATTCGTCGTCAGATCAACAAAGTTCAGATTTTAACAAGACTCGAAGTTTGAAGCTCACTAACTCATGTGTCCAAAAATTCGCACATTGACTTTGAATCGTATTTGGAGATATTTTACTTTTGAGACATCACTCAAGCTTATCTCTCAATAATTGATGCTCTCCAAGTGGCCTTAAAAGTTACTTGTGAACAAATCTGTTTGCGAATATGTATATTTAGATTTACTCCAACTTTGAATTTTTATTTGATATATGTCGAAAAAATTATAATCATCAAATAAAATTGTTCACATGGAACTGAACTCTGTTTGCTCTTGAATTCGACTTATATATATATATGAATGCATTCGAAAAAAAGGTATTTGACTGGCTGAAAGAAAAAAAATCATGCCTTTGTTTCAACATCATTCATATCTTCAATACATAATTTTATAGCTCAATGGCTCCAGATAAACCTGTATTCTTCATATTTCATCAATTTGATTATTATAAATTATAGAGCTATATTAACTCGCGCCCATTATTGGATAAATAAAATAATGGTAGTAGTTTTTCAAAATCTTGGCTTTTCATGACTTTTCAAATGTACCTTCCTGATATGTTACAGACGACTCTTAAACATTTTGATATTTTGAACACCGTTGTTGATATCAGTATTGGGCAGTGCTTGATTTACTATTTTTGCAAATTCATCAGGATATTTTAAAACTCAATATTACATTATCAGAGATTACACAAAGGCAAATGACAGTATAACAAAAAAAAATAATCAAAAAATTAGTGAAGACTTTATTAATAACAACGAGGAACATAAAGAGAATTGCGCGTAAAGTATCAGAACTTTTTTAGTTCAAACTTCCTAAAATCAACTCTGCTGCTTTGTCTCTTACTCTAAAGAGAATCTTTCCTTGATAAGAGTCGTTTTGTGTGCATTACAATTTCCTAACTTATTGAATAGGGAATCTTCTTCAATGCTACTTCTCACATATTGGATTAATACTCTCGTGAATATTTTGGATCTCCACACAAATAAATAAATTGGATATCATGAATAAATGTTTACCATAATAAACTGTTTTATTGAATATAATACTTCCAATGTAACAAAATTTTATTGTAATTCTATTCATTATTGATTGAGCACATAATAAAAAATTAGAATATCAAATATATTTTCCTTAATTTAAATTCCCTATTTATGAGTTCTACTTTATTTTCTTTTTAAATCTGGTTAATTCATTCGGCTTTATTATGAAAATGCAAATTTTATTTAATCATAGATCTCCAATAGATTGATGGTAATGGATGAACTAATCTAAAAAATGTTGTCTCCGAATACGACCAAATATTAAAAATGAAATTGTAGATATAAAAAAATAGGAATAATAATCGTGTAAATTATTTGTGATTAATTTTATTAATCTGGCATTGGTTGAATGAATTTTAAATAAACCACAAACTCTCCAAAAAATAATAATTAATTAATTTTTATCTAAAAATACATATATCAGCTTCCAATTTTTCATTAACTTAGAGTCATAGAGAAAGATCTCTTCTTTGGGAATTGTAATTGCGATACTTTTTATGCAAGTTGACTATTGTATTTCTCATCGTTTTTGATTCTTGTTGTTTTTTCAATGCTTTTACAAATATTAAAAGTCTCAATCTTATAAATCTATCCATAATTTTATTCTTTAACGAATGGCATGGTATGGCATTGAAATTTTTAGTTATGACATCACATGTATCTTTTATTTGAACAGAAAGGTTTTTCTTGAGAAGTGTATTAAAAAAATTTGTATTCCGTTTTGCACTTTCAATTATTGGTAGAATGATATTTATAAACATTTCTTGGGAATAGTAGACAAGACTATGTCAAGTATATATTGTGCCTCATTTTTATTGTTAAAAACAAAGATACTGTTTTTAAGCAGACTAATGAATACAAATTCCTTAATATGTCAATAAACCATACATCCATTAAAACACTCATGTCACAAATATTATATTGAACAATGTATCTTATTGTCCTACCCACTTCATAGGACCAGAAATTCAAGGCCGGGCCAACCTTCATCTTATCAAATTTGCATGGTGGTTTTAGTACAAATCTTTCTGGAAATTAGCGACCATCTCAAAATGTTTTTAATTATATCAATTATAATTGGACCTCAGTTTGATCTGTCATAAGGATTTGGTGTAGAATAATATGCCATTACTTGCTTCTATTTCGCCGAAGAAACTCCTGAAAGCATAAAAGTGAAGAGCTTTTGTAGCATCACCTTCGGAATATGGAAAAATGATTCTTCCAATATAGGTAGAGCCACTCTTGCCATGCTTAACAAGTGAAACCTTAACTGAACATTTATTTAACGTTAAATACATTTTCTTTCAATTTTTTACATACTTTTGACCTTGATCTTTATTATGTCAATGATTTCATTATAGATTACGTCATGAAACATTGATCATTTTGTCCTTTTTTGTAAAGTTATAATGCAAAGCAGAAGTAAATACTCTCTTAATAAGTCATAACCAGATTTCCTACCGGCCATTCTTAATTTCAATGCATTTTTAATTGAATCATTACAAAAACTTCCGCTTTTAGAATGTTTAATTTCAGATTGTTGATCAAATTAGTGTTATGGCAATTTAATTGAGTTTTTCAGACGACATATTTTTTGGTACATTATTTTAATAGTTACCTTCAAATAAGATATAATTGATGTTCTATCTTATATCCATAATTATGGCAATAATGACACAAAGTAATCACTGTAACTTCTTGCATAAATTTGGAATCAAATATAGTTGAGGATACATGACTATCTAAAATTCTTATCGGTAAAACATCTGTCACCGGTTCATAAGACACTATCAATTTATTACAATTTTTATGATCAGGTGGTAGGAGAGCTCGAATCGTCAGAAATGCTTCAGATTTTTCATCCGCGAGTAAACAGTTTTCCCTCAAAAGGATTTTCACTAATATGTGCGGTTGGAGCTGGCTCCCAGTGGGGAGGATATTGAAGGGTTCCATTCCTTTTTTTTTTTTTTTTTTTTTTTTTGATGTTCCTTTAATCGGTTAGATGGACACCTGGGTGCGGATGTACACACATCGAATTCAAGAAAATAACTTCTCCCGAGCACGTTGTCCATGAGCTACGCCAATTCCATTTTCCTACATTCTAGTACGTTCTTCAGAGTTTTCGGGAAATGGAAATCTGAATAACTGTAAGTTTCCATGAGCTTTGTATTTTAGAGCCGTCCTGCTTTTATATCCAAGGACAAAACATCCACCCATATGTTTAAAATGAATTAAAATTGAACTATAAAAAATGAAATCTAGAATGCAAAATGAAGAGTTCTAGACAGAAAACATGAAATGAATTTTCAATATTTCGTTATTTTAATTCTCCTTACTCCGAAATCCTTTCTTCAAGAACTAATTTCTTTCAAAAAATGGGATATTCGTAGTATAATATAAATGAATAGAAGTATATAATAAGTTGGTAGGTTACAAAAAATTAAAAGTAACTGGGTTCTTATTATGTATATTGATTGTATAATTTTCTTCATACCAATATTTAATTTATGACGTCAGAAGATTGATTAAATAGTGACATCCAATAGGGATAAGAGGCAACGAGTCTCATACTGAATTATTATCAAGTTAGCAGGCGGGTTTCACTACTTTCTTTTAACACTTTTGTGTTGGTATGCTCTCCCACGCAACCACTCCATACGTACTTACGAACACGCTGAAGAAGGATGTGTGGGAGACGAAGAGGAAGTATGGAAGAAAAAAAAGGGAATCCTCTTCGTACGATCAAAAAGTCAGAAAAAGTTAATGTATATCAATAATATACTGATATCCCAGATTAGTGGGTTTTTTAATTGTTTCATAACTTTAAATGTTAATTAGATTGTAATAAAAAAGAAAAAATATGGAGTTCAATGTAATTATCTTGCTAACAGAACCGAATATGTTGCTTGAATAAGCCTCTATTGAGGTATGTATATATTCTAGCAAATATTTAAATGAAAGTCGGGAAATCCAATTTTCTCAAGCATATTTACATTCATATTGCTTTAACAGTTTGTGATACAGACGAATAATAATGATAAAACTCATAATATACAAGGTTAATAGAAACACATGGTTATACTATATTGCGTCTGCGACTGATGTTTTGACTTCCACAATATATATTTAATATTGACGTCATAAAATATGATTGGTTGTGTGTTTTGGCAAAATCCGTCTGTTATGCCCAGAAGTCAGTACGATATATCAAATTAAACTATTAACAAAGTAAAAAGTCACCTCTTTTAAGTTCAAAATACGTAAAGTCGTCTGTTTTAATTAATACAAGGGTCAATTTTCATCAAAAAGAAAAAAAAAAGAGAGACTCCTTGACGAATCTGTAGAATTGAATATAACAATAGATTGTATTACTTCGTTAACCTTGTCGTTAAACAACAATTTATTGTGATAAAGTGGAACATAATTACATATAATGATCATGAATAATTATTTCTAAACATTCTTCAATGTCAGTCATTCTAATTTTTAACATATTGAAGTAAGTATTGTAAGTGTAAAAGTGCTATTAGAAAATTAAAATACCAAATATATACAAAGATTTCTTAAAGCAAACCATTTTTAGAACTAAATGTAGTTCAAAACTTTCATAGTATATATGTACTGTTATTTAATGATTTGATTAAATTCAATTATCTTAGATCTAATACTTTATTAAAATAAAAATGACAAAAAAAATTAAGAATCTGAATTTAAAAAAGCCATTTTTTAACAATTGGACCATGTGATGAATATTGCCAAATTAATTATGCTGGGTTCTGCATTTTACTTTTCGATGTTTTGAAGGAACTAACTCTAACTATGAATTGAGATCTGTGTATTTAAATTTAAAGCTCCAGACTACATATCTTCTCAACTATGAAAATGCTTGGCATAACAAAAAAGCTATCATGCCGTATTTTATTTATATATATATACGAGTAGAGAAGGAATACACTTTTCCTATAGTAACGTTGCCAAAAACTTTTAGGTCTTGATATATTATTCAACTCTTCAGCTACATTATTATTATTATTAGTTTTTCTTTTGGAAACTACTTCCTTAATTTTCAATGGTATTTAGAATTCTTATACACTGTTCAAGCTTTGATTTCGTCAAAATGTCAGAAAGAGATTTACAAAAAGCTACTATGTTTCCTATTTGACAAAGACTTTCAATTTTCTCAGATATGTTTAATTTGTCTTCAATCATAGTTGTACCATAATTATATAATGTAAATTTTAAACTCTCAAATATTTGAAGAGATTGTTCCATTAATAAAAACAAAAAAGCAGACTAACTCCATTTGCTATAAGATGACTATCAGATGGCAAACAACTAAATTCGATTTTGTTTTTTATAAACATCATTAGATTCCTTTTCTACTACGAACATTATATTATTGATATATACATAACCGGATTGAAAATTTGCGTATGCTCATAAAAGACGGAGGAAAGTAACCCTGAGGATTTTTTTTATTATTTTCATATTATAAATGTGAGTCCTTGTTGGACTCAGAGTAAAATTGATGATCGACGTCGGAGTAATTCTTTGGTCAATGCCATTGTTATTTCCTTTTTCCCCCTCCTCCCTCGTTACAGCTGGTTGTAGCTGATCTAATGAAACGTCATAGTAGCTAAGCTGCTCTTCTCCAAAACATTCTTTAAACTGTCAGGGTTACCATGTTTTTTTTTCTTTCTTTTTTTAGCATGCCCAAAACGCTCCCGATTAGCATCATTGACGATAGTACTCTATGCTAGGAGATACGTAGAATTTTTCAAAATAAGGAAGAATAATTAATAATAGCAAATAAAGTAATACTCGTCATATCCGGCCAAAATAACTTTTTCTTACGAAGAATATTTTGATTTATAGTTTATTGATTATAGACTGAATAGTCATTTTATCAGTCACCCAACAATACACGTTATATTTGTTAATGATCACATCAATCAATTGTAAATTTATCTTATAATAAATATGTACATAATTAATTAATGATCAGTTCTCTTAACCAACTCTAGACTCCGAAAATCAATTATTCTAGAAGTGAATACGGAATAGAAAGCAAAAGTAAGATTTGAAAAAGGATATGACAACTTAAACAAACATACATTAAATGAAATGTCTGGCCAGTCTTCTTTTTAAGAATGAAAAGAACTCTCCCTTGTTCCATTGCTTCAGTCCCCATGATATAATATGTATATATATTCAACGAATTAGTAATTATTTAAAAATTATAATAACATAGTCAATACTTGAATGGTATCCTAATAATATACACTTCATTAACTAGTGTAATAAGCAATTAAGTGTATTGCGATTCCTCTTCTTCATTTAGATCACTTTTATCTGACTCCTCTTCAATTATCGAAGGAGGAGGGAAAATTGTTAGAGGCTCGGTTTGTATCGTATGACATGTGATGCAATACGAAGGTGGCACATCTATGTATAATTATGATATGAGTAAATAAAATAGCAATTATAATATATATAAAGATAATGAGACAAATACCATTGGCTTCATTAATAGATGTAATGGAATTGGAAGGAGAAATGGAGGAAGGGTTTCCATTCGAGGAGTATATATATGGCAAAACCATTTTATATGGAGGAGGAATGAGTATGGATTCCCCGGAGTCAATGAATATGGAATAGGAAGGAGGTGGTGTAACGTTTCCAACCGTGGTATTGTTATTCATTCCTCGATTTCGAATGACTGGAGTGTTCGAGTTTGAATGATTCTAAGAAGAAAACACTCAAATATGAAAAAAAAAAGAAAAATGAATTTAGTTACATACATCTTGATCGGTGACGATATATCTGTAGATTGTATTTAAACAAGTAAATATGACAAATAAGTAGAAAGTAACAAGGAATGGTACGAGAGAGTTCAGGAAAGGTTGGTTAAAGGATCCGATGAAAATGGGACGATTAGCCGAGGATATATCTTCAAGAGTCGTTGTGTCATTAAAAAGGATGCGATCATTTTGATAGATGGAGTAGTTCCGTAGATAGAGACGATTATCTGGAAGAAATAAAGAAAGGGTGGATTTGAAACTACTACTTTGGATAGAACTTACTACTCATATCCATAACTTTTGATATATGATCAGACACTACTTTTCAAAATCTAAAGAGAAACACACGCCATGTAAAAGAAAGAAATGTGTACTGCACTGGTTATTAACACAATTTGAATTAGACCATGGCAAAGAGATTATAAAAAAAGGCTTCCCTACTTTCATGAATAATTATGTAATGGCTGCCAGAACGTGGAGTCTTCTGTACAATTGTGTTTGTAAAACCTTTTCAAAAGGCCTCTAATATTCAATTATCTATAGCAGTGTATCCTCCTGAGAAACATAAATGCACACATATTCTTACTGATGTATATGGAATAGTAATGTCACTCCCTGCGTAATGAAAAGTCTAATACGTAAGAAGGAGGCCAAAAGGTTTTTTAAAAAAATCTATCTTCAATCCAATGATACTTCAACTTTGCTCCTAGTTAACATCAATCAACTAATGCCTCTTTTAAGTATATCAAGTTTTTGAAATTGTATATGGAGATAACTGACTTCAAAAAGATTTCTGAGTAATGTGTAAACTACGTATTTCGAAATTTTAATAGAATAGGTGTATATCAGAGCTGGGGATTCGAATTTGAGTTGCCCTTGCATCAGTCTAATTGAGCTAGGACTTCAAGTTTGAGACTGACTTTGATATGTCTTGGGGCTTTAAACTTACTTGATGCAACATTTGTGGAAGTACGAGTATGGATAAGTCTTTTTTCTTTGCATTAGTCACTAATACTAATTCATGCAAAAAGAATAAATCATTTATAAAAATCTTTATTATATAAATTTTACTTTTATAAAATACATTACGGACCACCTAAAAACTAAAAAAAAAAGTATCTGCAATTTTAATGACACATTTACTCAGTTAAACATTAATTCGTATAAGTTTTTATGGATAATTGATCAAAGTGATATAACAATGTTACAACCTATCTGATGACAGCTTTATGGAACTTTAAACACTTTTTTTTCAACCTCTAGACATCTCTTTAAACAAATGAATTAATTTCACAGCAATTCATTGTCTTGCCTAGGATTTACTCCTGAAGCTTGGCATCGTTTACCCAACACTATTGCATACATATTTTGAACATCAAGTCTTGAGAAGGAGCCAATTTTAGAATCTCATGAAAGTGCTTATGTTTCGTTTGATTAATCTTCACTATAGAAAAAACTTACTCATATAGTTGGTAGGTCCAAAAAGGAACAATATTTTGGTATCCAGTGCTGTTAATGTAGGATACCCTTCTACGAGGTACTTGTAAAATGTGTCCAAGCCCATTGAGGCTAATTTTTTCTTCCCTTCTACATCACACTGCAAATCAATGATTTCAAGTTGCATGTCAACGGGCAAATCAGAAGCTCTAACTATGAATTGGGAGCGAAAACTTTAAATTATGGCTCCAGTTCACTAAACCCCTGAAGTTGTCTCTTAAACTCACTGAACTAGTATGAAATCTTGTCTTTGTACCGTTTGGAATCAAAATTAACACTTCTTACTGAGCACATTTATTCTAAAAAGGGAAAATTTGTAGTGTCAAATGGATATACCAAAACACGAGTTTTTAATTGAACATTTGTATGCTGTCATAATACTGTGTGATAATTTTTTATTTTTTTTTCCGTCCTTCCAAGATTTCGTTTAGATTATTCAAGTTCTCAATGATGTCAACCATAAATACAAATAATAATAAATATAAATGTCTTGTAACCAAGTGAGCATTGTAATTCCTTAAAAAAGTATATCTTTCTTCTCCAGGAATCGTCCAATTTCACCAAGTAAATTATACAATCGCTTCTGTACAGTACCTCTGTTTAGCTATCGTACTTCCGTGTGGTAAAATTAATGGTGCAGTCCCTGAGAAGGTTATCAAACTAACGATGATTGAAGAACACTATAGGAATCACAGATTGTAAAGAAAATTACAAAGAATTCATTCATTTATTTTGATAATACATATTTATCCCCTGGGCTCTTTTAACCTCTGGGTGGGTAAGATCCTGCTCTGGAGCCCTATGTCTGATGCCCATTATTGCAACGGAGGAGATGGTTTCGCTCATTGCTGGTTTTAGAAGTAGACTTTCCACCCTCACAAGGCTCTTTCCCCCACTTTTTTGATAGTGCTCTGGACAGTCAGGTGTGAGTCCCCAAGATCTCTTGCAGTGGCTCTCATAGACTTGAGGAATTGACATGGCCTGTTTTTTTAACTCCTCCAGGTCCAGTTTGGTCTTTTTAAGAGAGGCGTTCTTCTTCTTAAACGTTTCAGACTTGCTGACGGTGAATACCGGGGTCTTGGAGATAACAACTGCTTGGAGTGCGCAAATAGAAATTGGTTGATCACGTTCTAGTGTCATTTTCTCGACTGTACGTCAGCTAAAGAGCTCAGGTTTGTTTTGTTTTGTAACTAATTGCTTATGCTTTAATATATTGGAATATGCATTAATTTCAATCACTCAATCTTCATTAATTATTGAATTAGTAAGTTTTGAGACTTCCATAACCACCCGGTGTTTGGTCCAAAATCAAATTTTTATAATTGTCCCCGACTTTATTTTTGAAATATTTGTTAAAAAACAAAGAACTTTAACTATTTGACTTTTATTAAAAATTAAACCACTAAATTTCGGAGCAAAACTTCTTCGGGGGCTTTATTGAGATTTCAAAATTTGCCTAAGTGACGTAAAAAGGTTAAGAACAGTTATTAAAACCAACTTCAGCAGATCCAAAATCTTCATCCATTATTTGTCGAGATTTGAAATGGGTAAGAATTCCATATTTTGCTTTTCTATTCAAAACGAATACAAAATGAATGATTTTTATGTATTATTCAATTCATTTTTCTAATTATGAATCTTTGTTTTGATCATAAAATGATGGAATGCTAAAAAATTTGTCAAACTTTTTTGATATTGACTTATGCGGATTTTTAAAAATAAGAAAGTGAGTTTTTTTTTTCGAATCAACATTTGCACAAGGATCAAATCTTTCTCCGTTGTAAGAAAATAAGTTTGAGAACCACTGCAATTAGTATGAAATTAATACCAGCAAATGCATTAAGGAAAGAAACAAGCCAACTTCAATGATATATTTCATCACTCTTTTGTAATAATGAGTTAATCCTTTGATAAAATATTCTAATGCTTGAATCGTACTAAAATAGTTCTCTTATTGGTTAATCAAAGTTGTTTTAATGGGTATTTATAAAAACACGAACTTTTGCTTCCTTCAATCTAAAAAAAAATGTTCCATTAAAGGAATTAGGATATTTCATGATGTCACTATGAGATACAATTTAAGCATTCAGTGAATTAATAAAACTTGACTTAATTGTGTGAAACATAAGCTCTTTTGGAAAAAATATTCCTAATTTTCTTTAAAAAGCAACATGGATGCAATCTGAAAGCCATCTATTGAGTAAAAAAATAATTTATGAATGAATGTATGAATCTTTGAACGAAATGAAGGTATTTTTGACCTAAGCCGTAACAATGTAGTCAATGTAGATCTTGCAGTCGTTCAGCACATAACATCGAACGTATATCCAGGGTACACTGTATATAGTGCTCTTTGCGAAGATCATAAAAATATTTTGATCTAAGAAATAACAATGTTATAATAGGTGTGTGCATGTACCATTAAGGGTGTATAAAGGGTGCACTAAATCCTATTAAACAGAATTAAGTACCTACATACAACATGTTTAATCTTACCTATTACGAGTCTATCAAATACACTCTGCTGTATATCACATACATATTTTTGATCTAAGAAATAACAATGTATTAATAGAATATTGCGGTCGTCTGCGTGTAACATCGAGCTAGTTTTTGTTAGTGAGCGTTCTAGAAACTAAAGTACTCTTCATTCATCCTATAATATATATTTTTCCCCCTTCAAAGCTCTTTTTATTATTTCTTCATTCTTGAGGGTGGAAAACGTCAATTCAATTCATATGAGTATTATTGCATTCAGTAGCTATGTGTGAGTGTGCTCAATTAGCCTAATTTGTTTTTTAATCAAAGTTTAATTACTCCAGACAATGACGTGTACTACCGCTAGTATTTAATAAATATAATATTCAAATTATTGAGGGGGGGAGGAATTATGGAGTTTCTAATGGTAAAATTATAACTAAAAAAAATGTGGGTATAATACTTGTTATTAATTATGTACTTCCTAACTAATTGTATTTTAACATGAATAAATTTCAATAAGGGAACACTTAAAAATGCTAAAAAATGCACTAATGAAACAACATTAATAAACACGGATTTCCAAATCAAAAAATATCCATGAAGTACCTTTTTTGGAGTTTCGATGGTTATTTTCTTGTTTGGAGGAATAAAATGCAAAATTTAAAATATACAGTGATACCAACAGTCTAATTTTCAAGTAAACAAATGAGTATTGTCAAGGTATGATTGGTATTTTGAAGCATTTCAAAACTTTTTCGATGCTTATTCCAAACTAAAATAGTTGTGAAAGGCAACACACATGCACAAGCTGGAAAAAGGGGTACTATCAAACAAATTTTGTAACTATATTCTATAAAAATATCATTTTTATTCTTTGCTATCTCAAAAATTTGGGGTTGACGTCACCGATGGGTCTATTTTTTTATGACGTATAACGCTGCAAGTACTGGTTCCAATTTGGAATAGTACCGTGTTGTTTGTTTAATACCAGTATACCGAACAACAGATACTGCAAACTGAAATAATAAATTTTAAGAGAAAGTTAGGATATCTTGTATTTATTTTTTCCTGCCTGACTATTTGAGTGCAATTTAAACCCATCAAAGAATGTCTGCCATAGGTCGGAGTATGTGAATGCAGTCAACTGTTATATTTTATAATATTTTAAGTTTATGGCTCCGTTTTAAAGTTTGTAATAGTTTTATATTTTTATCTTTAGTCGTATCAAATGTTTAAGATGTCAGGATGAATTTATTATTAAGAGCTAAGTCTTTCAAGAGCATGTTTAACACGGATAAAAAATTAAGGTAAGATTGTTTGTAATAACTTTAACGTTTATACAGTTATAGCAGCTTCTTCACATGAATTAATTATGGTTCGAAATACATTTTCTTAACTGTAAAGGCAGGTAACATTTCATCAAACAGGAAAAAGTTGTTGCACCAATAAAATATAATTTTAAGGGCCTTATGTGATTAAAGCCAAGGGACCAGATTAAAATGGAGTGACGTAGCTCAATGTACACCGCACACTCGAGAAACTATTCTATTCAACTCAATGAGTGCAGGATAATGATAAAGAAATGATCGTTTAAGTAAATTTCTAGACCAAATGAAGTAATTGTAATAAGATAATATTTAATTATACTTAGAGTTGACATTTTTGTAAGGAAAAAACCTAAGTGTAGTATTTAGGAAAAGTAATCTACCTCAGATACTTGTGCCAACGCTTTTTGCTCGAAGCACTTTACGGTATACCTTTGAGCTATTCCAGTGATGCAATATTTATCTCCTCAATCGTTGCAAATCTCTGTACTTTCATACATAGGTCTCTTCAGTTTTGGGAACAAAAAAAATAACCTAGTATACCAAATGTACCTTGCCTGCGAAATTGGAAAAGTCGCCTTACTTTTGAACACACCTCGTTTATGAAGTAAAGACTTTTAAGCTTTGTCACAATACCATTTTTTTTGTATGATATCAGTATTTCAATCCTTTTTCGTCTAAAAATATATAAATATAACAAAAACATCATTAAGGGCCTACAAGAGTCTCCATAAGTGGGAAGGGTGTTGTTCTAGGTCAGAATTCCCTAAATTTTAAAAAATAAAATATCAATTTTCATTCTAACTTTTTTCATAAAGGGAAAAATTTGTTTAAGGGGAGATGAAGCTACCTCAGAAACGTGGAAATGTGGAAAATAGGAAAGCCAATTTTATTAAGTGGGCTAAAAGTACCGATTACAATACAAATGTAGTAAAAAAATTTTTTAATCTGCCAGTTTCCCAATACCACTATACTGCCGGTATACCGAGTAATACTAATACGTATAGTACATTAAAGCTCTGGATATCACTTTTGTTAAAAACAAAAATAAAAGTCGATCAATCAATCAATGATTGTCGTTTGAGACTACATAGAGAATGCCAATGAATATATTGTTTGGATTTAAGGTGTTGGTGATCTTATGTATCAGGTCAAGTCCTGATCAAGTCTCTCTTATCCTGAGGTCGTCCTTGAATGTATAATTTTCAAGATGTATTTGATATTGTAGTAGAATCAAACTTACTCTACACAAGTATCACACGTCCCCGCTAATAGCAATACGAATAATATTCACCCAATAAATCGTTTGACATTATCAAATCTCTCTACGTTTTTTCGTGGTTTTTTTTATACTAAAGTTAATAAACATAAGACATGATAATTTAAATTTGATTTGGAGTATTAATATCATATTGTTCAATTTTAAGTACGTTTACCAAGTATATGAATACAAATGCAAAAATGGATAGTCAGAAAAAATAAACTACAGGCAAATTGATATTCTTGTCTAGTTTCCTATGACAAATCCAATAGTTTCTCATTTTTAATCATTATAGTCTATCCAAATGGACTCATATACCTTTTATTGTAGTATTCAATTCTATTGTGTGACACACTTTATGAAATATATGCAAAACTATTTTCTTAGTGAATGATACGTACTTATCCTTTGTCCATGGTCTCTCATACTGTTGAAGAACCTTTATGAAACGTGGAGTAAACCATAATGAAGGGGATATTGGAATCATTAAAATTGCTATACATTCTTAAAAGTATCTCGTTATTCTGAGTCCGATATCCAATATTATTACAAACAAATTCTCTAAGAAACAATAGCAATTGAAACTAGATTTTGTCTACAAATGATATATTTATTTATGATTTATTTGTAAAACTTTTTTTAAATGTAATGAAAGCAAAAATATTATATTACACATTAATCATGCAGAACGAGAGAACAAATGGTCAAAAGAATAGAAATTCTAAATTATGTTCAATAAATATTTACATATTTTCGTCTGGATTGTAATTTAAAGTAATATATATAAACATTTTTTGGACTTTCGTATTATTTATTCTCTGTCTACATTACATTTTGTCAAAGATCTTTTGGAGCGCATTGAAATCATTCTACACTACTATTAGTTCTAGTCGTCAGAGCTTGAGTCATTGCAACTTTTGCAGATATTCCAAATTTCAATAAAACATGACGGTTGTACTGTGTGTCTATTTCTACGACACTTTTCTTATCCTTCTGATGCAATTCATCTAAAAGTAAGAAATACATTTGTTTGATATGTCAAGTATGTGTGTACATTCATTAGTACACACATAGTAAGGGATGATAAAGCTAATTTTCCTGTACCTAGTTGTACGTTTTGACCAGCTAGCTAAAAGGTTTGTAAATTGAAGACAAGTAAAGTCTATTCCAATTGATTGATGATAATAACTACAGCTGTATAATCCATAAAATATTTCCCCAAAAAGATAATTGGAAATATGAAGC